>NC_134397.1:182035666-182343816 GCF_050003625.1 Haematobia irritans | reverse complement strand
TGGACAGAATTTGATAGACATTTACAAAATCTATAGATTCAAAATTTAAGTTGGCTAATGCACAAGGGTGGAACACAATTTTAGTACAAAATATGGGAAACATTTAAATCTGAAGCAATTTTAGGGAAACTTCGCAAAAGTCTATTTATGATTTATCGCTTTATATATATGTATTAGAAGTTTAGGAAAATTAGAGTCATTTTTACAACTTTTCGACTAAGCAGTGGCGATTTTACAAGGAAAATGTTGGTATTTTGACCATTTTTGTCGAAATCAGAAAAACATATATATGGGAGCTATATCTAAATCTGAACCGATTTCAACCAAATTTGGCACGCATAGCAACAATGCTTATTCTACTCCCTGCGCAAAATTTCAACTAAATCGGAGTTAAAAATTGGCCGCTGTGGCCATATGAGTGTAAATCGGGCGAAAGCTATATATGGGAGAAATATCCAAATCTGAACCGATTTCAACCAAATTTGGCACGCATAGCTACAATGCTAATTCTACTCCCTGTGCAAAATTTCAAATAAATCGGAGCAAAAAATTGGCCTCTGTGGTCATATGAGTGTAAATCGGGCGAAAGCTATATATGGGGGATATATCCAAATCTGAACCGATTTCAACCAAATTTGGCACGCATAGTTACAATGCTAATTCTACTCCCTATGCAAAATTTCAACTAAATCGGAGCAAAAAATTGGCCTCTGTGGGCAAATGAGTGTAAATCGGGCGAATGCTTTATATGGGAGCTATATCTAAATCTGAACCGATTTGGCTGATATTTTGCAAGTTTTTCGAGACTCATAAAATATCCGGATGTACGAAATTTGAGGAAGATCGGTTGATATACACGCCAATTATGACCAGATCGGTGAAAAATATATATGTCAGCTATATCTAAATCTGAACCGATTTTTTCCAAAATCAATAGGGATCGTCTTTGAGCCGAAACAGGACCCTGTATCAAATTTTAGGACAATCGGACTAAAACTGCGAGTTGTACTTTGCACACAAAAATACATCAACAGACAGACAGACAGACGGACATCGCTAAAAGGTTGGTCTATGATTACTCCTTCTTGGCGTTACATACAAATTCACAAACTTATTATACCCTGTACCACAGTAGTGGTGAAGGGTATAAAAATTATGACAAAAGTTTCTACAGAAATAAAATGTTGTTAAAATTTTCTATAGAAATAAAATTATGACACAATTTTCTACAGAAATAAAATTTTGACAAAATGTTCTTTAGAAATAATTTTTTGCCTAATTTTCTATAGAAAAAAAACAATGAGAAAATTTTCTATAGAAATAAAATTTTGACAAAATTTTCTATAAGGATAAAATTTTGACTAAATTTTCTATAAGAATAAAATTTTGACTAAATGTTCTATAGAAATAAAATTGTGACAAAATTTTCTATAGAAATTTTGACAAAATTTTCCATAGAAATAAAATTTTGACAAAATTTTCTATAGACATAAAATTTTGACAAAATTTTCTATAGAAATAAAAATTTGACAAAATTTTCTATAGACATAAAAATTTTGACAAAATTTTCTATAGAAATAAAATTTTGACAAAATTTTATATAGATATAAAATGTTCTATAGAAATACAATTTTGACAAAAGTTTCTATAGAAATAAAATTTTGACAAAATTTTATATAGATATAAAATTTTGGCAAAATTTTCTATTGAAATAAAAATTTCGAAAAAAATTTTTATTGAAATAAAAATTTGCAAAATAAATTTTTTTGCTAGGAAATTTTTTGCAGCTGGGCTAGGAAATTTTTCTACATTTGTAAAATCATTTCGAGAGGCCTTGGGCTTAAATATTTTGTCCGCAAGAGCCAGAAAAATGCTGACAACACTGTCAAGAAGTCATCTATGGAGATCGGTTTATATGGGTAAGATATACCACAATTCTTTGAATTTCAAGCAAATCGGTATATGTGGGGACTTTACCAAACCATGCACCGATACATACATACATAGTCAGCACACCATTTTGTTGATCTAAAATCGGAGCCAACTAGGCATAACATTGCGGTGCCTAGATACTCAAGACCCCATTCATGTGGGCCTATATTAAAACTGCGACCGATATAGCTCATCTTTGAACTTGACTTGCGTGCAGACACAGTGGTTCAGACTAAACAATCATTTATACCAAATCATGACAATGCTTACTGTGCAATAATTCCTTCTTAAAATTATTTTTAAATTTTTTTTCCGGCTTCAGTTTACATTGAATTTTATTTATACGGCCTTTGAATTTTATACCCATGTTTATGGATCAGGAAAATTTCAAAGAAAACACAAAATTAAGCTAAAACTTTTCAAGCTCCTCTGAAGCGCAAAGAAAAATTGTTTTTATAATAAATGTCAAAAATGTATACGCATTTCTGGAGAATTATAAGATTGCTAGCATACCACCTTTTGATTTTCCACTTGACAATTTTTTTCTCACGGAAAAGTAACTAAGCTGAATACTATCACTGGTTCGCTAGTGATTTGTTTCTCATCTGCTTTTGTATGGCCTAGGGTAGTCAACTTGAATGCGTATAAAAAATTAAAAAAAGCGTTTGAACATTCTTTCGCCTGTCACAAGGAGTAAAATATCGCTCCATTATTCTAGTGTTTTCAGGACATTTTAAATTGAATTCGTTTGCATCTCATCTTCTAAACGTTTACATCCTTTTTCCAACATTTATTATGAGTATGGAGGACATGGAATACTGAATGACCGTCTATGGTATTCATGGGGAAGGGTAGAGATTTTTTTGTTATTTGCATTGTCGATTACCAACCAACCATGATTCGTCTCGCAACACGGATGCTTGGCAGGTATTTGATATAAATTATAAAAAAAAAAAAAACAAATTCCATGAAAAATGAAATGGATCTTTTGTCATATTTCAATTTTTTAAATGACAATGATGAACGTTTTTATACCCACCATCATAGGATGGAGGTACAAAATATTGTCATTCCAATTGTAGGACATCGAAACGTTGATATTCGACTATATAAAGTATCAGGATAAAATTCAAAGACTGTGTCTGTGTGGCTGTCAGTCAATAGTTGCAAACTTAGAGGCTTTGCAGTATTTCCATTCATAATACCATGGAACCAAGGTTCCAGAACCACCTTTTGAGTCGATCTAGCTCTTGGTGTCCGTCCATCTGCCCAACCACTAGTTGTTCAAAGATTCAGGTCACAATTATTAACCGATTATGATGAAATTTAAAACAGCGTGTTTTTTGACACAAGAACAAATATTATAGAATTGGAAATTATTCGGATCACATTTAGATATAGTCCACATACATATCCTAGCAAAAAAAGCGTCGCCAAAAACAGTAGTAAAAATGTTTTTTTTTTTTTTTTTTTTTGGAAACCAGAAGTGGTGCAAAATTTGTTCAAAGGCAATGAATTTAAAATAAGATGTCATTATTTCAATAGCCCGTTGCATTGAATTTCCATCACTTCTTAAGGTGTGGTCCACATTCAGTGTTTTAGATGTGGATTTAAACATTTTGTGATAATTTTTATATATTTTATATTTTTAATATTTTTTATAATTTTTATATTTTTCATAATTTTTTATAAGTTTTATATTTAGTATATTTTTTTTTAATTTTTAGTGTATTCCACGGTTGTCACTCGTGTTAAAAATAATTTACCAAAATTTGAAGAAAATTTTTGCAAAATCAACCAAATTAAAAATGAAATTATTTTGAAGTTTACTACATCTACAAAAAGGGAGAACTTTCTCATAATGGATTTTGATAGTATTAACTAACATAAAAATAAAAAATTTTAAGGATATTATTGAATTTATAGAAAATTTTGCCAAAATTTTATTTCTATAGAAAATTTTGCCAAAATTTTATTTCTATAGAAAATTTTTTCCAAATTTATTTTTATAGAAAATTTTCTCAATATTTTATTTTTATTAAAATTCAGTCAAAATTTTATTTTTATAGCAAATTTAAGTACCACTTAGTTGGAGAAATATATTTTACAAAATCTACAAAAAATATCAAGAATTCTTCCAATCTATCAAACAATAAAAAATCTATAATTTTTGGTAGAATTCTACCAATTGTGATAACCGTGATTTTAACGCTTGTCTAAACGTTTGACCTCAAATTCAAATTTCAAATTTTTCTAGAATTTGGTATATTTTGATTCTTTTTTAACCTAATTGAAACAAATAAAGTTAAAATTACTCATTAAAAATATGATACAAGCGAGTTATAAAAAAATTGAAAAAATTGAATTGAAAGAACTTCCTCCACTAACCAAATATTTACGTGATACGCAACCTAAATTTTAGGATGCGAAATTTACAAAATATTAAGGACAAATTTCTTTAAATAAAATAATGAAATTTTGATAAAAAAAATAAAGTTTATAATCTTTGCTTCAAAAAATTTTTTTCATTAATTTTTTAGGACACAAATTTTGTCAACTTGTTTCCCTCCGTTAAAGTTTCATGTATTTGAACTAAGGCTAATTTTCCTTAAAGTAAAGAAACACATTTTTATACCCTCCACCATAGGATAGGGGGTATATTAACTTTGTCATTCCGTTTGTAACACATCGAAATATTGTTCTAAGACTCCATAAAGTATTCTGGGTCGTGGTGAAATTCTAAGTCAATCTAGCGATGTCCGTCCGTCCGTCTGTTGAAATCACGCTTACTTCCGAACGTAACAAGCTATCGACTTGAAACTTGGCACAAGTAGTTGTTATTGATGTAGGTCGGATGGTATTGCAAATGGGCCATATCGGTCCACTTTTACGTATAGCCCCCATATAAACAGGCCCCCAGATTTGGATGCGCAGCCTCTTAGAGATCAAATTTCATTCGATTCGTTTGAAATTTGATACGTGGAGTACGTATATGCACACAAAAAAAGTTTTTTTTTCTAATTCAATTACGAAATTAATTGATCCAATTAATTTTTTAATTGGAATGTCTTCAATCACAGCAATGATAGTATCAATTAAAAAATTAATTGAAGGTCAATTTAAAAATTAAATGATGGTCAATTTAAAAATTAATTGATCCAATTAAAAAATTAATTGATACTATAAGTTTTTGTGATTGATTTTTGGTTCAATTATAAAATTGGTTGAATCAATTAAATTTTTAATTGAATATTTTTTAAAACTCAAATAAAATTTTAATTGGAAAAATGATCGTGAATTTTTTTTTCTGTGTGGTCTCTAACAACCAAGCACAAAATGGTCCATATCGGTCTATAATTATATACATAGCCCAATATATACCGATCCCCAGCTTTGGCTTCCGGAACCTCTTGGGGCAAAAAATTTCTTACGATTAGGTTGAAATTTTGTACGTTATGTTAGTATATAGTCCCTAATACCCATGGAAAATTGGTTTACATCGGTCCATAATTATATAGCCCCCATATAATCCGATTCCCAGATTTTCCTTGAGGAACCATTTGTATGAGCAAATTTCATCCGACCCGTTTGAAATTTGGTTCGTGGTTTTAGTATATGGTCTCTAACAACCATCCTAAAAATTGGTCCATATTGGTTCATAGTTATCTATAGCCCCCATATAAATCGATCCCCAAATTTGACCTCCGGAACCTCTTGGAGGAGCAAAATTCATCCGATTCGGTTGAAATTTGGTACATTACGCTAGTATATGGCCGCTAACAACCATGCCAAAATTGGTATATATTGGTCTATAGTTATATATTGCCGATCTCCAATCACACAAATCGCCAAAAATAATTTAACAAAATTTTATTTCTATAGAAAATTTTGTGAAAATTTTAAATCTATACAAAATTTTGTCAAGATTTTATTTCTGTAGAAAATTTTGTCAAAATTTTATTCCTATAGAAAATTTTGTTAAAATTTTATTCCTTTAAAAAAGTTTGTAAAATTTTATTCCTATAGAAAAGTTTGTCAAAATTTTATTACTATATAACATTTTGTCAAAATGTTTTTTCTATAGAAAATTTTGTCAAAATTTATTTCTATAGAAGATTTTGTCAAAATTTTATTTCTATAGAAAATTTTGTCAAAATTTTATTCCTATAGAAAATTTTGTTAAAATTTTATTCCTTTAAAAAAGTTTGTAAAATTTTATTCCTATAGAAAAGTTTGTCAAAATTTTATTACTATATAACATTTTGTCAAAATATTTTTTCTATAGAAAATTTTGTCAAAATTTATTTCTATAGAAGATTTTGTCAAAATTTTATTTCTATAGAAAATTTTGTCAAAATTGTATTTATATAGAAAATTTTTCAAAATTTTATTTCCATAGAAAATTTTGTAAAAATCTTATTTCCATAGAAAATTTTGTCAAAATTGTATTTATATAGAAAATTTTGTGAAAATTGTATTTATATAGAAAATTTTGTGAAAATTTTATTTCCATAGAAAATTTTGTCAAAATTTTATTTCTATAGAAAATTTTGCCAAAATTTTACTTCTATAGAAAATGTTGTTAAAATTTTATTTGTATAGAAAATTTTGTAAAAATTTTATTACTATAGAAAATTTTGTCAAAATTTAATTTCTATAGAAAATTTTGTCAAGATTTTATTTCTGTAGAAAAGTTTGTCAAATTTTTATTGCTATAGAAAATTTTATTAAAATTTTATTTGTGTAGAAAATTTTGTCAAAATTTAATTTCTATAGAAAATTTTGCCAAAATTTTATTTCTATAGAAAATTTTGCCAAAATTTTATTTCTATAGAAAATGTTTGCCAAACTGAATTATATACGCATTTAATCGGCCTTTTTTATACACTCCACCATAGGGTGGGGGTATATTAACTTTCCGTTTGTAACACATCGAAATATAGTATATATATTCTGGGTCGTGGTGAAATTCTGAGTCGATCTGACCATTTCCGTCCGTCCGTCCGTCTGTTGAAATCACGCTAACTTCCGAACGAAACAAGCTATCGACTTGAAATTTGGCTCAAGTAGTTGTTATTGATGTAGGTCGGACGGTATTGCAAATGGGCCATATCGGCCCACTTTTACGTATAGCCCCCATATAAACGGACCCCCAAATTTGGCTTGCGATTGCTCTAAGAGAAGCAAATTTCATCCGATCCTGCTGAAATTTGGTACATGGTTTTAGTATATGGTATCTAACAACCGTGCACAAATTAGTCCACATCGGTTCATAATTACATGTAGCCCCCATATAAACCGATCCCCCGATTTGGTTTGCGGAGCCTCTAAGATAAGCTAATTTCATCCGATCGGGGTGAAATTTGGTACATGGTGTTGGTATATGGTCTCTAACAACCATGCTAAAATTGGTCCCCATCGGTCAATAATTATATATAGCCCCCATATAAACCGATCAACCGATTTGCCTTGCGGAGTCTCTAAGAGAAGCAAATTTCATCCGATCCGGCTGAAATTTGGTATATGGTGTTAGTTTATGGTCTCTAATGATCATGCATGAATTGGTCCACATCGGTCCATAATTATATATAGCCCCCAAATAAACCGATCAACAAATTTGACCTCCGGAGCCTCTTGGAAGACCAAAATTCATCTGATTCAGTTCATATTTGGTACATGGTGTTAATATATGGCCTCAAACAACCATGCAAAAATTGGTCGGAATCGGTCAATAATTATATATAGGCCCCATATAAACCGATCACCAGATTTGACCTCCGGAGCCTCTTGGAAGAGTAAAATTCCTCAGATACAGTTGAAATTTGGTACGTGATGTTAGTATATGGTATCCACCAACCATACAGGAATTGGTTCATACCATCCCATAATTATATAGAGACCCCATATAAACTGATCCCCAGATTTGTCCTCCTGTGCCTTTTGGAGTAGCAAAATTCATCCGATCTGGTTGAAATTTGGTACGTGGTGTTAGTATATGATATTTAACAACCATGCCAAAAGTGGTCCATATCAGTCCATAATTATATATAGCCCCCATATAAACCCATCCCGAGATTTGGTTTTGGAGCCTCTTGTAGGAGCAAATTTCATCCGAGTTAGTTGAAATTTGGTACATTGTGCTAGTATATGGCCGTTAACGACCATGCCTAACTAGGTTCATATCGGTCTATAGTGACATATATATATCCTTCAGATAAATCGATTTCCAATCACACAAAAATTGGTCCATATCAAGTTCATAATTGTATATAGCCCCCATATAAGTGACCTCCATATTTCAATTCTGGCTCTCTACGTACCGTGCAAAAAGTCCATATCGATTCCTAATTATTTGTAGACTTAACTATACATAACTTTTTTGTCTAATATTTACCACGTATGGACTAACTCACAATTTAGAAAACGATGTTAAGAAGTTTTAAGATACCACAACCCAAGTAATTCGATTGTGGATGACAGTCTTTCGTAGAAGTTTCTACGCAATCCATGGTGGAGAGTACATAAGATTCGGTCTGGCCGAACTTACGGCCGTATATACTTGTTTTTGTTTAATAATATACCCCGTATTGACTAACTTACAATTGAGAAGACGGTGTTAAGAAGTTTTCAGATACCTTGCCATCGGCAAGTGTTACCGCAACCCAAGTAATTCGATTGTGGGTGACAGCCTTTAGTAGAAGTTTCTATGCAATCCATGGTGGAGGGTACGTAGGATTCGGCCTTATATACTTGTTTTTATATTTTATTTATTTATAAAATATATTTTATATCTTTTTTTTTCGATTCGTAACAGTATTGAAATTTTTGTCATCATTGTCATCTAATTGAATAAGACTTGTCACTGTAGGTGTCACTGTTGTTCCATTAGATACACAGGGAATAACACGATGTTGCAGTATCAGCACCCCACCCGCATAATACACATGCAAGAGAAGCTTAAAGTAGCAAATTTGTTTTTATTACAAATCCTTTTAATAGACCATAAACCATCATCCTCGTCATAGCTGTCGTTTTCGTTTTCATTGTCAGCATAAACATGGCTGTCATCATATCCATATCGCCACCCAGTTTCATTCAATTTGCACTGCAATGACAATCTCATCTATAATGGAAATATAGAAATTTCCAAGAAAATTTTCCAGAAATGACAGATGAACGAACGAAAAAGGAGCGAAGCGCTCAAATGCAATGGTGACAAAGGGAGAATGGGCTCCATACCAAACATGACATTGGATGGATTCTAATGGCCTTGAATATCTTTCAGGAATTTAATTGAAAAATACTTTGTTGTCAATTACGTCCATCTATTTTCTGCACAAAATTAATATAATTTTCTGAAATGCAACTTCCGTTCTCCCTCTCTCCTTCTTTTGCTCTTTCGATACTTCCACGTTCTCTTGCATTAGCACATTGTCTTTTATATGGTGGGTTAACAATCCTTCTTCGTTGATAGCAGCAACGATGTTTTTTTATATGCCACCATCATAAAAAATGTTGCTGCTGATGAGGATGTTTCTGATGCTAAACTACATGGGCGAAAGTTTATTATTTCAGCATTTGTCGAACACTGAATGAAAGAGAATTTCATAGTCAACATATAACACTGCTCTCTATTAGTGAGAGTCAAGGTGTTGCAGGACATACGTAGAAGTTGAATTTCCATGACTACTCTTCCCGGGTGTTTACCCGTCAAAATCTTGGTAACCATATCTCATTACAATTTGCATTACTAGTAGTAAAATATCGGGCGAGTTGACATTACCATGATCTTTCGTATAGATCTCTCTCAATGGGGGTCTTATATGCTAATATCTAATGGAGAAGGCATATGTTCATACGAATGATGCGTTTTATATTTCGGAATTGAACAATCCTACACAGAAGAAAAATTTCACAAATTTTTTTCCAATTGAGTTTTAAACAAGTAAGGAAAGTCTAAAGTCGGGCGGGACCGACTATATTATACCCTGCACCACTTTGTACATCCAAATTTTCGATACCATATCACATCCGTCAAATGTGTTGGGGGCTATATATAAAGGTTTGTCACAAATACATATATTTAAATATCACTCGATTTTGACAGAATTTGATAGACTTTTACAAAATCTATAGACTCAAAATTTAAATTGGCTAATGCACTAGGGTGGACCACAATTTTAGTAAAAAAAAAATATGGGAAACATTTAAATCTGAAGCAATTTTAAGGAAACTTCGCAAACTTATTTATGATTTATCGCTCGATATATATGTATTAGAAGTTTAGGAAAATTAGAGTCATTTTTACAACTTTTCGACTAACCCCCAGCAGTAGTGATTTAACAAGGAAAATGTTGGTATTTTGACCATTTTTGTCGAAATCAGAAAAACATATATATGGGAGCTATATCTAAATCTGAACCGATTTCAATCAAATTTGGCACGCATAGCTACAATGCTAATTCTACTCCCTGTGCAAAATTTCAATTAAATCGTAGCAAAAACTTGGCCTCTGTGGTCATATGAGTGTAAATCGGGCGAAAGCTATATATGGGAGATATATCTAAATCTGAACCGATTTCAACCAAATTTGGCACGCATAGCTACAATGCTAATTATACTCCCTGTGCAAAATTTCAACTAAATCGGAGCAAAAAATTGGCCTCTGTGGTCATTTGAGTGTAAATCGGACGAAAGCTATATATGGGAGCTATATCTAAATCTGAACCGGTTTGGCTGATATTTTGCAAGTTTTTCGAGACTCGTAAAATATTCGGATGTACGGAATACGGTTGATATACACGCCAATTATGACCAGATCGGTGAAAAATATATATGGCAGCTATATCTAAATCTGAACCAAAATCAAAAGGGATCGTCTTTGAGCCGAAACAGGACCCTATACCAAATTTTAGGACAATCGGACTAGAACTGCGAACTGTACTTTGCATACAAAAATACACCAACAGACAGACAGACGGACAGACAGACAGACGGACGGACATCGCTAAATCGACTCAGAATTTAATTCTAAGACGATCAGTATACTAAACGATGGGTCTCAGACTTTCCTTGTTGGCGTTACATACAAATACACAAACTTATTATACCCTGTACCACAGTAGTGGTGAAGGGTTTAAAAATACACAATTAAAAATTTAATAGATTTAACAAATTTTTTAATTGAACCAAAAATCAATCACAAAAATTAATAGTATCAATAAATTTTTTCATTGGATCAATTAGTTTTTTAATTGACGTTCAATTATTAATTAATTAATTAATACTATCATTTCTGTGATTGAAAACATTTCAATTAAAAAATTAATTGGTTCAATTAATTTATTGATTGTATCAGAAAAAAATATTTTATGTGTAATTTTGCAACTTACAATCTACCAACTGACAGCTTTATCGTAAAAGTTTACATTTTTGGGATTATACGAATTCAGAACGAGCGCTACTTGGGTTGTTTACAACAACAGTGCATCGATTAAATTAACTAAATTTTTGGCGATGAAGTTCTGTGAAGAACCAGTGTTTATCGATGGTAGGGTGAATTCAGACCATAGTTCAACCCAAGACGAAATTCATGAAGGTCATCCAAAAACAATTGTTGTTCCTGCAACCATTGATGGTTACACACAAAAAATATTTTTCTGATTCAATCACGAAATTAATTGATCCAATTAATTTTTTAATTGAAATGTCTTCAATCATAGAAATGATAGTATCAATTAAAAAATTAATTGACAGTCAATTAAAAAATTAATTGATACTATTATATATTCTGGTGTGAAATTCTGAATCGCTCTAGCGATGTCACTTGAAACTTGACACAAGTAGCGGTTATACATATCGGTCGGACGGTGTTGCCACTCGAGCCAAAAGTAATCTACAAAAATTTGGAAAAGTTTCAGCAAATAACTACCAAACAAATCAAATCATATTTTGCAAAATTTTCTTAGTATAGTAAATTTTTCCAAAATGTTATGTCTATAGCAAATTTTGACAAGATATTATTTCTATAGAAAATTTTGACAAAATTTTATTTCTATAGGTAATTTTGTGAAAATTCCATTTCTCTAGAAAATTTTGTCACCATTTTATTTCTATAGAAAATTTTGTCAAAATTTTATTTCTATAGAAAATTTTGTCAAAACTTTATTTCTATAGAAAAATTCATAAAAACATTATTTCTTTTGAAAATTTTGTCAAAATTTTATTTTTATAGAAAATTTTGTAAAATTTTATTTTTATAGAAAATTTTGTAAAATTTAATTTCCGTAGAAAATTTATATCAAAATTTTATTTCTATAAAAAATTTTGTGAAAATTTTATTTCTATAGAAAATTTTGTCAAAATTTTATTTCTATAGAAAATTTTTATTTCTATAGAAAGTTTTGACAAAATGTTATTTTTTTAAAAAATTTTGTCAACATTTTTTCTTAAAGAAAATTTTGTCAAACTTTATTTCTTTGGACAATTTTTTCAAAATGTTATTTCTATAGAAAATTTTGTCGAAATTTTATTTCTATAGAAAATTTTGTCACAGCTTTATTTCTATAGAAAATTTTCTCAAAATTTTATTTGTATAGAAAATTTTTTCAAAATTTTATTTCTACAGAAAACTTTTTAAAAATTTTATTTCTCTTTAAAATTTTGTCAAAATTTTATTTTTATAGAAAAATTCGTCAAAATTGTATTTTTATAGAAAATTTTGTCAAAATTTTGTTTTCATAGAAATTTTTTTCAAAATTTTATTTCTATAGAAAATTTTGTAAAAATTTTATATCTATAGACAATTTTGTCAAAATTTAATTTCTATAGAGAATTTTATCAAAATTTTATTTCTATATCAAATTTTGTGAAAATTTTATTTCCATAGAAAATTTTGTCAAAATTTTTTCTTTACTTTCTATTGGAAATTTTGTCAAAATTTTATTTTTATAGAAAATTTTGTCAAAATTTTATTTCTATAGAAAATTTTGTAAAATCTTTATTTCTATAGAAAATTTTGACAAAATATTTTTTCTCTAGAAACATTTGTCAACATTTTTTTCTAAAGAAAATTTTGTCAAACTTTATTTCTTTGGACAACTTTGTCAAAATTTTATTTCTATAGAAAATTTTAGCAAAATTTTGCTTCTTTAAAAAAAATTTGTCAACATTTTATTTCTATAGAAAATTTTGTTAACATTTGATTTCTATTGAAAAATTTGGTCAAATTTTATTTCTATAGACAACTTTGTCAAAATTTTATTTCTATAGAAAATCTTGTCAAAATTTTAATTTTATTTCTATAGAAAATTTTGTCAAAACTCTGTTTCTATAGAAAATTTTATTTCTACAGAAAACTTTATAAAAATTTAAATTCCGTAGAAAATTTTGTCAAAATTTAATTTTTATAGAAAATTTTGTAAAATTTTTATTTCATTAGAAAATATTGATAAAATGTTTTTTCTCTAGAAAATTTTCTCAACATTTTTTTCTAAAGACAATTTTGTCAAACTTTATTTCTTTGCACAATTTTGTCAAAATTTTATTTCTATAGAAAATTTTGACAACATTTTATTTCTATAAACAATTTTGTCAACATTTTATTTCTATAGAAAATTTTGTCAACATTTTCTATTGAAAAATGTGTCCAAATTTTATTTCTATAGACAACTTTGTCAAAATTGTATTTCTATAGAAAACTTTATAAAATTTTATTTCTCTTGAAAATTTTGTCAAAATTTGATTTTTATAAAAAATTTTGTCAAATTTTTATTTCTATAGAAAATTTTGTCAAAATTTTATTTCTGTAGAAAATTTTGTCAAAATTTTATTTCTATAGAAAATTTTCTAAAATTTTTATTTCTATAGAAAATTTTGACAAAATGTTGTTTCTCTAGAAAATTTTGTCAACATTTGTTTCTAAAGAAAATTTTGTCAAAATCTATTTCCTTGGACAATTTTGTCAAAATTTTGTTTCTATAGAAAATTTTGTCGAAATTTTATTTCTATAGAAAATTTTGTCAAAACTTTTTTTCTATAGAAAATTTTGTCAAAATTTTATTTCTATAGAAATTTTTTTCAAAATTTTATTCCTACAGAAAACTTTTTAAAAATTTTATTTCTCTTGAAAATTTTGTAAAAATTTTATTTTTATAGAAAATTTCGTCAAAATTTTATTTTTAGAAAATTTTGTCAAAATTTTATTTTCATAGAAATTTTGTCAAAATTTTATATCTATAGACAATTTTGTAAAATTTTTATTTCTATAGAAAATTTTGACAAAATGTTTTTGCTCTAAAAAAATTTGTCAACATTTTTTTCTAAAGAAAATTTTGTCAAACTTTATTTTTTGGGACAAGTTTGTCAAAATTTTGTTTCTATAGAAAATTTTGGCAAAAAAAATTCTTTAAAAAATTTTGTCAACATTTTATTGCTATGGAAAATTTTGTGAACATTTGATTTCTATTTAAAAATTTGTCCAAATTTTATTTCTATAGACAACTTTGTCAAAATTTTATTTCTATAAAAAATTTTGTCAAAATTTTAATTTTATTTCTATAGAAAATTTTGTCAAAACTTTATTTCTATAGAAAATTTTATTTCTATAGAATTTTTTTTTTCAAAATTTTATTTCTACAGAAAATTTTATAAAAATTTAATTTCCGTAGAAAATTTTTTCAAAATTTAATTTCTCTAGAAGATTTTGTAAAATTTTTATTTCATTAGAAAATTTTGATAAAATATTTTTTCTCTAGAAAATTTTGTTAATATTTTTTTCTAAAGAAAATTTTGTCAAACTTTATTTCTTTGCACAATTTTGTCAAAATTTAGAATATTTTGACAAAATTTTAATTTTATTTCTATAGAAAATTTTGACAAAATGTTAATTTTATTTCTATAGAAAATTTTGTCATAACTTTATTTCTATAGAAAATTTTGTCAGAATTTTACTTCTATAGAAAATTTTGGCAAAATTTTATTTCTATAAAAAATTTGTCCAAATTTTATTTCTATAGACAACTTTATAAAAATTTTATTTCTCTTGAAAATTTTGTCAACATTTTATTTATACAGAAAATTTTTTCAAAATTTTATTTCCATAGAAAATTTTGTCAAAATTGTATTTCTATAGAAAATTTTATCAAATCTTTTTTCTATAGAAAATTTTATCAAAATTTTATATCTATAAAAAATTTTGTCAACATTTTATTTCCAATTCACATTTGATTTCTATTCAAAATTTTGTTAAAATTTTATTTCTATAGAACATTTGAGAAATACATCTTAGTTGGAGGGGAATATTTTGCAAAATCTATAGAAAAATTTAGCAAAATTTTGCTTCTTTAAAAAAAATTTGTCAACATTTTATTTCTATAGAAAATTTTGTTAACATTTGATTTCTATTGAAAAATTTGGTCAAATTTTATTTCTATAGACAACTTTGTCAAAATTTTATTTCTATAGAAAATCTTGTCAAAATTTTAATTTTATTCTATAGAAAATTTTGTCAAAACTCTGTTTCTATAGAAAATTTTATTTCTACAGAAAACTTTATAAAAATTTAAATTCCGTAGAAAATTTTGTCAAAATTTAATTTTTATAGAAAATTTTGTAAAATTTTTATTTCATTAGAAAATATTGATAAAATGTTTTTTCTCTAGAAAATTTTCTCAACATTTTTTTCTAAAGACAATTTTGTCAAACTTTATTTCTTTGCACAATTTTGTCAAAATTTTATTTCTATAGAAAATTTTGACAACATTTTATTTCTATAAACAATTTTGTCAACATTTTATTTCTATAGAAAATTTTGTCAACATTTTCTATTGAAAAATGTGTCCAAATTTTATTTCTATAGACAACTTTGTCAAAATTGTATTTCTATAGAAAACTTTATAAAATTTTATTTCTCTTGAAAATTTTGTCAAAATTTGATTTTTATAAAAAATTTTGTCAAATTTTTATTTCTATAGAAAATTTTGTCAAAATTTTATTTCTGTAGAAAATTTTGTCAAAATTTTATTTCTATAGAAAATTTTCTAAAATTTTTATTTCTATAGAAAATTTTGACAAAATGTTGTTTCTCTAGAAAATTTTGTCAACATTTGTTTCTAAAGAAAATTTTGTCAAAATCTATTTCCTTGGACAATTTTGTCAAAATTTTGTTTCTATAGAAAATTTTGTCGAAATTTTATTTCTATAGAAAATTTTGTCAAAACTTTTTTTCTATAGAAAATTTTGTCAAAATTTTATTTCTATAGAAATTTTTTTCAAAATTTTATTCCTACAGAAAACTTTTTAAAAATTTTATTTCTCTTGAAAATTTTGTAAAAATTTTATTTTTATAGAAAATTTCGTCAAAATTTTATTTTTAGAAAATTTTGTCAAAATTTTATTTTCATAGAAATTTTGTCAAAATTTTATATCTATAGACAATTTTGTAAAATTTTTATTTCTATAGAAAATTTTGACAAAATGTTTTTGCTCTAAAAAAATTTGTCAACATTTTTTTCTAAAGAAAATTTTGTCAAACTTTATTTTTTGGGACAAGTTTGTCAAAATTTTGTTTCTATAGAAAATTTTGGCAAAAAAAATTCTTTAAAAAATTTTGTCAACATTTTATTGCTATGGAAAATTTTGTGAACATTTGATTTCTATTTAAAAATTTGTCCAAATTTTATTTCTATAGACAACTTTGTCAAAATTTTATTTCTATAAAAAATTTTGTCAAAATTTTAATTTTATTTCTATAGAAAATTTTGTCAAAACTTTATTTCTATAGAAAATTTTATTTCTATAGAATTTTTTTTTTCAAAATTTTATTTCTACAGAAAATTTTATAAAAATTTAATTTCCGTAGAAAATTTTTTCAAAATTTAATTTCTCTAGAAGATTTTGTAAAATTTTTATTTCATTAGAAAATTTTGATAAAATATTTTTTCTCTAGAAAATTTTGTTAATATTTTTTTCTAAAGAAAATTTTGTCAAACTTTATTTCTTTGCACAATTTTGTCAAAATTTAGAATATTTTGACAAAATTTTAATTTTATTTCTATAGAAAATTTTGACAAAATGTTAATTTTATTTCTATAGAAAATTTTGTCATAACTTTATTTCTATAGAAAATTTTGTCAGAATTTTACTTCTATAGAAAATTTTGGCAAAATTTTATTTCTATAAAAAATTTGTCCAAATTTTATTTCTATAGACAACTTTATAAAAATTTTATTTCTCTTGAAAATTTTGTCAACATTTTATTTATACAGAAAATTTTTTCAAAATTTTATTTCCATAGAAAATTTTGTCAAAATTGTATTTCTATAGAAAATTTTATCAAATCTTTTTTCTATAGAAAATTTTATCAAAATTTTATATCTATAAAAAATTTTGTCAACATTTTATTTCCAATTCACATTTGATTTCTATTCAAAATTTTGTTAAAATTTTATTTCTATAGAACATTTGAGAAATACATCTTAGTTGGAGGGGAATATTTTGCAAAATCTACTAAAATATTAAGAATTCTACCAATCTACCAAACAGTAAAAAATTTACTATTAGGGCTGTTTTCTTTTAGCACTGGATACCCTAAGCCGTGAAGGACTAAAAGAAAACAAAGTACTCGTTTATCCAGGACATCTCCAAAAATATGCAACACTGTCATTTAAAAATAATCACAGAAAAGAAGTGAAATCTTGAATTTTTAATGTATGAAATACTCCAATTAGTAATAAATATTTACTGCTGCGATTATTTATGACACTATACCACTTTGAATTACATGTTTTTCGATGAATTAGTCACAATAAAGTGCGTTTGTGAATCGATGAAGCGTCACTTTATCAAAACACAATCTGGCAAGATCGGCGCGACTTGCACTGATGAGATGTTCTGGATAGAACACCAGTGCAACGATGTACTGGATAGCCCATACAAATGTTGTATCCAGTGCAAAAAGGAAACAGACCTATTGTTGGTCGAATTCTACCAACTGTGGCAACCGTGGTTGCAGGGCCATAACTGTGGCAACCGTGGTTGCAGGGCCATAACGGAACACTTGCCGATTCCAAAAATTGGTTCATATTGGTCCATAACTATATAGTCCCCATATAAACCGATCCCCAATTTTTTTCAATTTTTATTAAAATTGTTCTAATTTTTATACCCTTCACCACTACTGTGGTACAGGGTATAATAAGTTTGTGCATTTGTATGTAACGCCAAGAAGGAGTAATCATAGACCAACCTTTTAGTATACGGATCGGCTTAGAATTAAATTCTGAGTCGATTAAGCGATGTCCGTCTGTCTGTCTGTCCGTCTGTCTGTCCGTCTGTCTGTCCGTCTGTCTGTCTGTCTGTTGATGTATTTTTGTGTGCAAAGTACAGCTCGCAGTTTTAGTCCGATTGTCCTAAAATTTGGTATAGGGTCCTGTTTCGGCTCAAAGACGATCCCTATTGATTTTGGAAAAAATCGGTTCAGATTTAGATATAGCTGCCATATATATTTTTCACCGATCTGGTCATAATTGGCGTGTATATCAACCGATCTTCCTCAAATTCCATACATCCGAATATTTTATGAGTCTCGAACAACTTGCAAAATATCAGCAAAATCGGTTCAGATTTAGATATAGCTCCCATATATAGCTTTCGCCCGATTTACACTCATTTGCCCACAGAGGCCAATTTTTTGCTCCGATTTAGTTGAAATTTTGCATAGGGAGTAGAATTAGCGTTGTAACTATGCGTGCCAAATTTGCTTGAAATCGGTTCAGATTTAGATATAGCTCCCATATATATGTTTTTCTGATTTCGACAAAAATGGTCAAAATACCAAAATTTTCCTTGTAAAATCGCCACTGCTTGGTCGAAAAGTTGTAAAAATGACTCTAATTTTCCTAAACTTCTAATACATATATATCGAGCGATAAATCATAAATAAACTTTTTCGAAGTTTCCTTCAAATTGCTTCAGATTTAAGCGTTTCCCATATTTTTTTTTTACTAACATTGTGTTCCACCCTAGTGCATTAGCCGACTTAAATTTTGAGTCTATAGATTTTGTAGAAGTCTATCAAATTCTTCCAGATCGAGTGATATTTAAATGTATGTATTTGGGACAAACCTTTATATATAGCCCCCAACACATTTGACGGATGTGATATGGTATCGAAAATTTAGATCTACAAAGTGGTGCAGGGTATAATATAGTCGGCCCCTCCCGACTTTAGACTTTCCTTACTTGTTTTAACTTTAATTTAATTAAAAAAACTTTATCAAAGTAAAAAAATATTAAAGTTATTTATCTAAATTTTTACTAAAATTGTTACCAATTTTTTTTATCAACTTTACTTTAATTTAATTTAAAAAAAATGTTTTTTATAATTTTATTTAATTAATGTTATTTTGAATATTAAATTCAATAATAATAAATTTAAATAATTAATTAATTTAGGCTTTATTTGTTTTTAATTTCAAACTTTCAATTTAATAAATCTTTTAATTTTATAAAGACATGGACAAAGTTCGAATTTAAGACAAACATTTGTCTAATTTATGTCAATCTCTAGGGAGGATTACATTAAAAAACATGTTTTTGTGTTCGTCTACAACTCGTTTTCACATATAGGTGGCGCTGCAATGAATACTTATATACGGATTTATTTCCTCCGACATTATTTTGCAGCCACATCTATGCAGAGTCCATTACAGTATGTTGGCATAGACCTCTATCGCTTCACTTTTATAATGGGAAAGCTACCTCTTACTACTAAATGTTCTTTGACTGCATAATGATTATTGACATGCCAATGCCTCACAAAAGAACATTTTCCTTTAAAATGAAAATGTGCACACTTACGGGTAACTGCTACAATGACACAAAGGACACTAATTCAAATTTCAATTTTCCAGGAAAATGCATTAGGAAAATGCTTTGCAAAAATTTAGCCGCCATGGTGGACTACGGAGTTAAGTAATATGAGGAAATCCTGCAGGAAGCTCTTTAACAAAGCAAAGTCCACAAGAGCTCCGGAGGATTGGGACACCTACAAGATGAATCTGAGAGAATATAAACGAGAACTGAGAAGGTCTCAACAAAACTCTTGGGATGATTACTGTAGCAGTATTGAGAATACGTCAGAGGCTTCCAGACTACGGAAGGTACTAGCATCAACTAACACCGCTCCAGGTTTCATTAAAACATCGGAGGGAAATTGGACAACGTCCAGTGAGGAGACGCTGGAGGTACTATTGGACACACATTTTCCCGGAAATCAGACGGTTGAACCATGTTCCGGCGGTGTAACAGAGGCTCATCGATCATTTCCTATCGAGGAAATTGTGTCGGAATCTAGAATAAAATGGGCTTTAAATAGCTTTGGACCATTCAAATCCCCCGGACCTGATGGAATTACTCCGGCGGAGTTACAGGCAGTGGCTGAAAGAATTATCCCCTGGTTGACGGTGATATATAAACAATGTGTAAACTTAGCATATATTCCAGAAAAGTGGAGGGAAACAAAAGTCGTCTTCATACCTAAAGCAGGAAAAGCCTCTCACTCGAGTGCGAAGGATTTCCGACCAATCAGCTTATCCTCATTCCTACTTAAGACCCTGGAGAGGATGATATACATGTATCTTAGAACTAGCGTGGATTCAAGTTTGCTCTCGAAACGACAGCATGCATACTCGAAGGGCAGGTCTACTGAGACCGCATTGCATGAACTGGTCAGCTTTATTGAAAGCTCACTATCTGTCAAAGAATACACAATCGTGGCGTTTCTAGACATCGAAGGGGCGTTCGATAATGTCCATCCGAGCTCGATATTAAATGGACTGACAACTCTGAATGTTGATCCAGGTATACTTAGGCTGTTAGACGAACTTCTAATAAAGAGACGTATTTCAGCCACACTAGGGCAAGCAAACGTACAAAGGTATGTGAACAGAGGCACTCCCCAAGGAGGAGTTCTATCACCTCTTCTTTGGAATGTTGCTATAAACAACCTTCTGGTTTCTCTAGAAAAAGAAAGGATAAAAGTGGTGGCATACGCAGATGATGTGGCTCTAGCAGTCAGGGGAAAATTCCCATCCACAATCAGAGATATTATACAGAGAGCTCTCCGGATGACTGAGAAATGGGCGAAAGATAATGGTCTTGGTGTAAATCCAGCAAAGACAGAACTAGTCATGTACTGCAAAGATCGCAAAACTCCCACGGATAGACCCATTTCCTTAGGGGGTATTGAAATTCCCTTTAGTGAGTGTGCAAAATACCTTGGCGTTATTTTGGACAGGAAGCTGAACTTTAAGCTTAATATTGAAGAAAGGTCGAGGAAAACAACGGTAGCTTTGTACTCGTGCAAAAGGCAATAGGGAAAAAGTGGGGACTAAGACCAAAAATTGTGCATTGGCTATACACGGCAGTGGTTAGACCTATAATGCTATATGGTGTTGTAGTCTGGTGGCCGGCACTTCAGAAACCTACTTGTTTAGATAAAGTTCAGCGTATGGCGAGCTTATGTATCTCAGGCGCATTTAGTAAGACAGGAACAGACTCCCTTAATGTCATGCTACATCTATTGCCTTTAGACATTTTGGCCAAACAGTCAGCTGCAACAACGGCTGTGCGGTTGCGCGAGCTATCGCTATGGTCGGAAAAAATGTACGGTCATAGTTCGGTCCTCAAAGTAATGTCAGATGTGCCTAACGTAGTGGATTACACCCTGGCAAAACCACTTTTCGACAAAAAGTTTGAAACTCTAATTCCCAACAGTGAGTCGTGGTGTACACAGACCCCGGGGAATAAAAGATATATAGATTTCTATATTGATGGCTCCAAATTGAATGTACAAGTGGGGTTCGGAGTATATTCTAAAGATCTGGAAATTCGAATAGCGAAAAGATTACCTAATCACTGTAGTGTTTTTCAGGCTGAAATATTGGCAATAGGAGAGGTGGTGAATTGGCTGAGAAGTAATGTTCCAACAAATATTGGCATTAATATATACTCAGACAGTCAACCTGCAATAAAATCCTTGGACTCTGTGTTCCTTAACTCAAAAACGGCCATAGACTGCCGCAAATCTCTCAACGAGATGGCTGAGCAGTACAATATTCACCTAATATGGGTGCCTGGCCATAGGAACATACCGGGGAACTGTGAAGCAGATGTGTTAGCAAGGCTAGGAACTACCTTACATATTCCAGGGGAACTAGAATCTGTTGGTATGCCTCTGGCCACCTGCAAGCTCTTACTGCGTGAGAAGGCTGTAATGATGGCCAATATTCGATGGGAAAATTGCAAGGGTTGTAACGACACCAAGCAAATATGGCCCCATTTAAACTTAAACCGCACACTAGATATGCTAGTGTTCTCAAGGCGTCAGATAGCACTCCTAATATCTGCTATAACGGGTCGCTGCCTGATAGGCGAATTTGCAAAAACTATAGGTGCGAAGTATAATGACTATTGTATAAGCTGTCACGATGTGGAGGAAAAGCAATCAATTAAACAACTCTTGTGTGAGTGTCCTGCTTTTTGTGTAAGGCGTAAGCGAATTTTAGGAGCATATAGCTTTAGATTACTGGCTGACCTGGAAAACGTTAACTTAAGCAGTTTGTTTTGGAACAATCTGGTTGGTTCCACAAAAGTAAATAATAGAGAAGGTTCAGTGGTTAAGACTAGAAGTGCCCATATGTAATAGGTACTTTTAGTTAAATGTGGTATCACACTGGACTGAATAGTCTAAGTGAGCCTGAAATTTAATCGGGCTGCCACTTTAACCTAACCTAACCTAACCTAGCCGTTAATTAAATTTAAACTTTGATCAAATAATTTAAAAAGAAATAACAGAGGAGACGGAGAGAAAATCACATAATACAAAAAACGTAGTTTCAAATTTTGAGGATTAGATAAGGCTCTCATGTAAGAGGAACAAAGTCTCAGATGAAAATACTGTTGTATAAAAATGGGTTTAGACCCATTTTGGAAAATGTCCATATTCACGCAGTAATTCCTACCACAGAAAAGCATAAAGACAGAACAACAAAATCTTTGAGTTAATAAACTTCGATTTATATGTGCTATAAGATAGGCATGTGGCGATCTGCTAAAAAAGAGATCGTAAATTACATTTATTTTAGTTTAGATAAGAATAGAAAATATTCAAGTCCTATCAACGTGTAGAGTAAATTTGACAAATATAATCAACTAAATAAATCCATTTTCAAATCAAATGACACTTTTATGTTTGACGAAGATTGTACTTCGCTAGCGAGGTGAGGAGGTTTGTCAAACAACGATTTAACTTCGCGGCGATCGCCAACCTACAGTCATATATGTTGCCCAGAAACTAGAATTGGGTAGTTCCGGATGGGACAAGTTCATTGGAACTAATCACTTTAAGGAATTACGGGATCTAGCGCCAGCTCTTTCGATCTTTTACTTCCACAGTTCCTTTTTTTCTTAGGCGTAATAACAGGTTGGCTGATAAGTCCCCGGTCTGACACATAGATGGCGTCGCTAGTATTAAATGCATATTATTTTTATATAGTACCAACCTTCAAATGATTCGTGTCAAAATTTGACGTCTGTAAGTCAATTAGTTTGTGAGATAGAGCGTCTTTTGTGAAGCAACTTTTACTATTGTGAAAAAAATGGAAAAAAGGAATTTCGTGTTTTGATCAAATAGTGTTTTCTGAAGGGAAAAAATACGGTGGAAGCAAAAACTTGGCTTGATAATGAGTTTCCGGACTCTGCCCCAGGGAAATCAACAATAATGGATTGGTATGCAAAATTCAAGCGTGGTGAAATGAGCACGGAGGATGGTGAACGCAGTGGACGCCCGAAAGAGGTGATTACCAACGAAAACATCAAAAAAATCCACAAAATGATTTTGAATGACCGTAAAATGAAGTTGATCGAGATAGTAGAGGCCTTAAATATATCAAAGGAACGTGTTGGTCATATCATTCATCAATATTTGGATATGCGGAAGCTCTGTGCAAAATGGGTGCCGCGCGAGCTCACATTTGACCAAAAACAACAACGTGTTGATGATTCTGAGCGGTGTTTGCAGCTGTTAACTCGTAATACACCCGAGTTTTTCCTTCGATATATGACAATGGATGAAACATGGCTCCATCACTACACTCCTGAGTCCAATCGACAGTCGGCTGAGTGGACAGCGACCGAAGCGTGGAAAGACTCAAAAGTCCGCTGGCAAAGTAATGGCCTCTGTTTTTTGGGATGCGCATGGAATAATTTTTATCGATTATCTTGAGAAGGGAAAAACAATCAACAGTGACTATTATATGGCGTTATTGGAGCGTTTGAAATTCGAAATCGCGGCAAAACGGCCCCACATGAAGAAGAAAAAAGTGTTGATCATTGAGAACGATGGCAAAAATTCATGAATTGGGCTTCGAATTGCTTCCCCAGCCACCGTATTCTCCAGATCTGGCCCCCAGTGACTTTTTCTTGTTCTCAGATCTCAAAAGTATGCTCGCAGGGAAAATTTTGGCTGCAATGAAGAGGTGATCGCCGAAACCGAAGGAATACCACCAAAATGGTATCAAAAAATTTAGGGTCGTTATAATCGTTGTATCGCTCGTGAAGGGAACTATGTTGAATAATAAAAACGAATTTTGACAAAAACAAGTAAGGAAAGTCTAAAGTTGGGCGGGGCCGACTATATTATACCCTGCACCACTTAGTAGATCTAAATTTTCGATACTATATCACATTCGTCAAACTTGTTGGGGGCTATATAAAGGTTTGTCCCAAATACATTTAAATATCACTCGATCTGGACAGAATTTGATAGACTTCTACAAAATCTATAGACTCAAAATTTATGTCGGCTAATGCACTAGGGTGGAACACAATTTTAGTAAAAAATAAATATGGGAAACATTTAAATCTTAAGCAATTTTAAGGAAACTTCGCAAAAGTTTATTTATGATTTATCGCTCGATATATATGTATTAGAAGTTTAGGAAAATTAGAGTCATTTCTACAACTTTTGGACTAAGCAGTGGCGATTTTACAAGGAAAATGTTGGTATTTTGACCATTTTTGTCGAAATCAGAAAAACATATATATGGGAGCTATATCTAAATCTGAACCAATTTACACCAAATTTGGCACGCATAGCTACAATGCTAATTCTACTCTCTGTGCAAAATTTCAACTAAATCGGAGTTAAAAATTGGCCTCTGTGGTCATATGAGTGTAAATCGGGCGAAAGCTATGGGAGATATATCTAAATCTGAACCGATTTCAACCAAATTTGGCACGCATAGTAACAATGCTAATTCTACTCCCTATGCAAAATTTCAACTAAATCGGAGCAAAAAATTGGCCTCTATGGGCAAATGAGTGTAAATCGGGCGAAAGCTATATATGGGAGCTATATCTAAATCTGAACCGATTTGGGTGATATTTTGCAAGTTTTTCGAGACTCATAAAATATTCGGATGTACGGAATTTGAGGAAGATCGGTTGATATACACGCCAATTATGACCAGATCGGTGAAAAATATATATGGCAGCTATATCTAAATCTGAACCGATTTTTTCCAAAATCAATAGGGATCGTCTTTGAGCCGAAACAGGACCCTGTACCAAATTTTAGGACAATCGGACTAAAACTGCGAGTTGTACTTTGCACACAAAAATACATCAACAGACAGACAGACGGACATCGCTAAATCGACTCAGAATTTAATTCTTAGACGATCGGTATACTAAACGATGGGTCTCAGACTTTTCCTTCTTGGCATTACATACAAATGCACAAACTTATTATACCCTGTACCACAGTAGTGGTGAAGGGTATAAAAATGTGTTTTTCTTTGTTAGACCGGGGACTTATCAGCCAACCTGTTAAATATTGACCGATTTCGACCAATTTTTACATGGGTGTTTGAGGCCATATCACGTACCAAATTTCAACTGAATCAGATGAATTTTGGTCTTCCAAGAGGCTCCGGAGGTCAAATCTGGTGACCTCCTCCCACGTTCCCTGTAAATTTCAAGTAGATCGGAGATGTTTAAATTTTGCTCTATTGTTTTAAAGGGACGTCACTTTCCCCGATACCATATCGACAAACACCGTAGTGAATAGCACCCCTAACCTTCCCTAAAAATTCTTGAAACTTTCCTTCAAGTGTGGGGCAAGGAAGGTTGCCTCTTCATTCATAACCTTCCCCCATTGCCTTTGTAAATTTCAAGAAAATTTAAAAATTTTTGTTTTTTATGCAGTGTTAGAGGAGGACCTCCTCCCCGACCAGATATCGAAAAATACTGTAGCGGATTTTTGTCTAGATGCCAGCCCCAACATTCAATGAAAATTTCAAGCAAATCGCTTATTTTTGTACCAAGTTTCAAAAAATAGGGCAAGGGGGAGGTCCCCCTCCCCATCCACATATGAAATCATCAGGTACCCCATACTAATTCCATAACCACACCGCATGTTCTCTGTAAATCTCGGATAATTGAGAGAATTTTTGTTTTTCCACTGTACTTTAAAAAAAAGTCGAACAAAGTTGAGGTCCCCCTCCGCCACTAAAACATCGAAATATAAAGTAGCGGATCTTTGTCTAGATGCCAACCCCAATCTTCAATGAAAATTTCAAGCAAATCGGTCAACTTTGGTCCAATTTTCAAAAAGTCCGACAAAGGGGAGGTCCCCCTCCGCGACCAGGTGTCAAAAAATGAAGTACATGGGCTTAGCCGTTTCGGAGCCAACTGGGAACATACAAACAAACAAACATAGATTGAATTTTATATATATATATAAATGTTGTCACACTTTTATTTCTATAGAAAATTTTGTCAAAAATTTATTTCTATAGAAAATTTTGTCAACATTTTATTTTTATAAACATTTTGTCAACATTTTATTGCTATAGAGAAACTTGTCAAATTTTTATTTCTATAGAAAATTTTGTAAAAAGTTAAATTTTATTTCTATAGAAAATTTTGTCAAAACTTTATTTCTATAGAAACTTTTGTCAAAATTTTATTTCTATAGAAAACTTTATAAAAATTGTATTTCTACTGAAAATTTTGTCAAAATTTTATTTTTATAGAAAATGTTGTCACACTTTTATTTCCATAGAAAATTTTGTCAAAAATTTATTTCTATAGAAAATTTTTTCAAAACTTTATTTCTATAGAAACTTTTGTCAAAATTTTATTTCTATGGAAGTTTTTTCAAAATTTTATTTCTATAGAAAACTTTATAAAAATTGTATTTCTACTGAAAATTTTTTCAAAATTTTATTTTTATAGAAAATGTTGTCACACTTTTATTTCCATAGAAAATTTTGTCACAAATTTATTTCTATAGAAAATTTTGTCAAAAATTTATTTCTATAGAAAATTTTGTCAAAAAGTTATTTCTATAGAAAATTTTGTCAAAATTTTAATTCTATAAAAATTTTTGTCAACATTTTATTTTTATTAAAAATTTCAATTTTATTTCCATAGAAAATTTTGTAAAAATTTAAATTTTATTTCTATAGAAAATTTTGTCAAAACTTTATTTCTAAAGAAAATTTTTTCAAAATTTTATTTCTATAGAAATTTTTTTTTGAAAATTTTATTTCTATAGAAAACTTTATGAAAATTTTACTTCCACTGAAAATTTTGTCAAAATTTTATTTTTATAGAAAACTTTGTCAAAATTTTATTTTTATAGAAAACTTTGTCAAAGTTTAATTTCCGTAGAAAATTTCGTCAAAATTTTATTTCTATAGAAAATTTTAACAAAATGACACTGTGGAACAGGGTATTATAAGCTAGTGCACATGTTTGCAACACCCAGAAGGAGACGAGATAGACACATGGTGTCTTTGGCAAAAATGCTCAGGGTGGGCTCATGAGTCGATATAGCCATGTCCGTCTGTCCGTGAACACATTTTTGTAATCAAAGTCTAGGTCGCAGTTTTAGTCCAATCGACCTCAAATTTGGCACAAGTATGTGTTTTGGCTCAGAATAGAACCCTATTGATTTTGGAAGAAAGCGGTTCAGATTTAGATATAGCTCCCATATATATCTTTCGCCCGATATGGACTTATATGGCCCCAGAAGCCAGAGTTTTACCCTAATTTGCTTAAAGTTTGGCACAAGAAGAACAATTAGTACTATAGTCAAGTGTGCCAAATTTTATTGAAATCGGTTCAGATTTAGATATAGCTCCCATATATATCGTTCGCCCGATTTACACTCATATGACCACAGTGGTCAGTCTTTTACTCCGATTTAATTGAAATTTTACACTGGGTGTAGAATTAGCATTGTGCCAAATTTGGTTGAAATCGGTTCAGATTTAGATATATCTCCCATATATAGCTTTCTGCCCGATTTACACTCATATGACCACAGAGGCCAATTTTTAATTCAGATTTAGTTAAAATTTTGCACAGGGATTAGAATTAGCATTGTAGCTATGCGTGCCAAATTTGGTTGAAATCGGTTCAGATTTAGATATAGCTCCCATATATATGTTTTTCTTATTTCGACAAAAATTGTCAAAATACCAACATTTTCCTTGTAAAATCGCCACTGCTTAGTCGGAAAGTTGTAAAAATTACTGTAATTTTCCTAAACTTCTAATACATATAAATATATCGAGCGATAAATAATAAATAAACCTTTGCAAAGTTTCCTTAAAATTGCTTCAGATTTAAATGTTTCCCATACTTTTTTACTAAAATTGTGTTCCACCCTAGTGCATTAGCCGACTTAAATTTTGAGTCTATAGATTTTGTAGAAGTCTATCAAATTCTGTCCAGATCGAGTGATATTTAAATGTATGTATTTGGGACAAACCTTAATATATAGCCACCAACACATTTGACGGATGTGATTTGGTATGGAAAATTTAGATCTACAAAGTGGTGCAGGGTATAATAGTCGGGTATAATAGTGCAGGGTATAATAGTCGGCCCCGCCCGACTTTAGACTTTCCTTATTTGTTTTTGTTAAACTATGTATTTATAATTTATCTGTCGATCTGCATCTTAATCCATTTTTTATAAAGGTTGACTTAGCACCTTTACACATTAAGCTAACGATATACTTCTTTTTTAATTCAATCAACTTTTTATTTGGAAATATTTGGTTGATATTTTTCTGTGCATATACTGTTCGAGAATCAGTCCAGTAGAATCCTCTCAGAATATTCTTGAGGAAATAGCTTAAACCCTAACAAGTATATAAGGCCGTAAGTTCGGCCAGGCCGAAGCTTATATACCCTCCATCATGGATTGCGTAGAAACTTCTTCTAAACACTGCCATCCACAATCGAATTACTTAAGTTGCGGTAACGCTTGCCGATGGCAAGGTATCTTAAAACCTCCTAACACCATCTTCTAAATTGTATGTAAGTCCATACGTGGTATATATTAAATCAAAAAAGATCGATCCAATACGTATATAATTCAGTTTGACAAAGTAGACATAACATTTTGACAAAATTTTCTACAGAAATAAAATTTTAACAAAATTTTCTATAGAAATAAAATTTTCACAAAATTTTCTATAGAAATAAAAATTTTGACAAAATATTCTATAGAAAGAAAATTTTGACAAAAATTTCTATAGAAATAAAATTCTAACAAAATTTTCTATAGAAATAAACTTTTGACAAAATTTTCTATAGAAATAAAATCTTGGTAGATTATTTGTGGCTCGAGTGGCAACCATGATTATGAACCGAATAAAATTTGAACAAAATTTTCTATAGAAATAAAATGTTGACAAAATTTTCTATAGAAATAAAATTTTGAAAATGGTGAAAATTTTATTATGAACCGAATAAAATTTTAACAAAATTTTCTCTAGAAATAAAATTTTGACAAAATTTTCTATAGAAATAAAATTTTGACAAAATTTTCTATTGAAATAAAATTTTGGTTGATTATTTTTGGCTCTAGTGGCAACCATGATTATGAACCGATATGGACCAATTTTTGTGTGATTGGACCAATTTTGGTATGGTTGTTAGCGACCATATACTAACACCACATTCCTAATTTGAACCGGATCGGATGAATTTTGCTCCTCCAAGAGGCTCCGTAGGTCAAATCTGGGGAACGTTTTATATGGGCTATATATAATTATGGACCGATATGGACCAATTCTGGCACGGTTGTTAAAGATCATATACTAACACCATGTTCCAAATTACAACCGGCTTGGATGAAATTTGCTTCTCTTGGAGACTTCACAAGCCAAATCTGGGGATCGGTTTATATGGGGGCTATATATAATTATGAACCGATGTGGACCAATTTTTGCATGGTTGTTAGAGACCATATACCAACATCATGTACCAAATTTCAGCCGGATCGGATGAAATTTGCTTCTCTTTGAGGCTCCGCAAGCCAAATCTGGGGATCAGTTTATATGGGGGTAATATATAATTATGGACCGATGTGGACCAATTTTTCCATGATTGTTAGAGACCATATACCAACACCACGTACCAAATTTCAGCCGGATCGGATGAAATATGCATCTCTTAGAGGCTCCACAAGCCAAATCTGGGGATCGGTTTATATGGGGGCTATATATAATTAAGGACCGATATGGACCAATTTTTGCATGGTTGTTAGAGACCATATACCAACATCATGTACCAAATTTCAGCCGGATCGGATGAAATTTTCTTCTCTTTGAGGCTCCGCAAGCCAAATCTGGGGATCGGTTTATATGGGGGCTACATATAATTATGGACCGATGTGGACCGATTTTTGCATGGTTGTTAGAGACCATATACCAACACCATGTACCAAATTTCAGGCGGATCGGATGAAATTTGCTTCTCTTTAAGGCTCCGCAAGCCAAATCTGGGGATCGGTTTATATGGGGGCTATATATAATTAAGGACCGATATGGACCAATTTTTGCATGGTTGTTAGAGACCATATACCAACATCATGTACCAAATTTCAGCCGGATCGGATGAAATTTTCTTCTCTTTGAGGCTCCGCAAGCCAAATCTGGGGATCGGTTTATATGGGGGCTACATATAATTATGGACCGATGTGGACCGATTTTTGCATGGTTGTTAGAGACCATATACCAACACCATGTACCAAATTTCAGGCGGATCGGATGAAATTTGTTTCTCTTTTAGGCTCCGCAAGCCAAATCTGGGGATCGGTTTATATGGGTGCTATATATAATTACGGACCGATGTGGACCAATTTTTGCATGGTTGTTAGAGACCATATACCAACACCATGTACCAAATTTCAGCCGGATCGGATGAAATTTGCTTCTCTTAGAGCAATCGCAAGCCAAATTTGGGGGTCCGTTTATATGGGGGCTATACGTAAAAGTGGACCGATATGGACCAATTTTTGCTTGGTTGTTAGAAACCATATACTAACACCATGTACCAAATTTCAGCCGGATCGGATGAAATTTGCTTCTCTTAGAGCAATCGCAAGCCAAATTTGGGGGTCCGTTTATATGGGGGCTATACGTAAAAGTGGACCGATATGGCCCATTTGCAATACCATCCGACCTACATCAATAACAACTACTTGTGCCAAGCTTCAAGTCGATAGCTTGTTTCGTTCGGAAGTTAGCGTGATTTCAACAGTCGGACGGACGGACGGACGGACGGACGGACGGACGGACGGACATGCTCAGATCGACTCAGAATTTCACCACGACCCAGAATATATGTACTTTATGGGGTCTTAGAGCAATATTTCGATGTGTTACAAACGGAATGACAAAGTTAATATACCCCCGTCCTATGGTGGAGGGTATAATAAAAATGGTTTAAATCCATAGTTGTGGGTACATAAGATTCGGCCTGGCCGAACTTTCAGCCGTATATACTTCTTTTTTAATTCAATCAACATTTTATTTGGAAATATTTCTTTGCATATACTGCTTCTAAAAATTATGTATCCGACTTTTCACCGCTCCTATTTCTTGTTTCGTAAATTCTTAAAGCCTTTGACATTTCAGCCTCTATTAGACGATATTATTGAAAATGCTTCTCTTATATTGGAATACATTAGATAATATCCAATCTCTTTTGCAGGACAATGTTATCACAAGGCCTCATTGTTGCAATGGTTTCGTTTCATGCATTAAGGATATAATCGGATCTTCTGTTAGGATTTCCACAGACGATTTCCTTATTCTCGGATTTTCCTTTTTCGTTTGGCTTTCGCTGGTTCATGGATTTGTAGGCCATAATAATCATAATACATGCAAACAGTATGGATATCAAGGTTAAACTCGGTCAAAAGCATTAGCACACACTCCCTCTGACACTGATGTATGTGCTACATACGATAGACCACAAAGTTAATATCCGCCCATATCCACTTCCGGCCAAAAGTTTGCACATCACCATAGTAGTCACAACAACCATTGACAAAATAGGAAATTCCGAAATACCCCCCAAAAGTGTAAATGGAACAATGGAAGTCTATGGATATACAGGCAATGCCACCATATTCCTAAATAAATACCGTCAAAGATTTTGTTCTTTTGCTGCAGCAGCTATCACTAACACTACACCACCTTCACCACCTTCTACAAAATACACTCCCCATTGAAAAAAAAGGACAAAAAGGATCTACCGAAAATGGTTGATGCTGTTGATGTTTGTAATAAAAATATTATGACCATAGCTTCTTACAAATATTTAATGGGCGAAAAGAGAAGTACCTCAAAAATGGGTAAAACCCTAAATAAGTCCATGTCCACCCCCCCCCCACATCCCCTCTATTACGGAATTTATTACTTTTGGTAAATACAAATAAATTCCAAGCCAGCGGAAGATGGGAATGGGAAAGAAAAATAATTAATATCCTTCAACTGTCAAAGTACCGCTTAAAATTATGAAATCATAAAACCACGTGGAGTTGTTTTTTTTACTCACGTTCCATTATATGACACTCACACATTACCTGGCATGTCATTCAAAGTTGATGGCATAATTTTCCTCCTCATAGTTCATCTACAGACATTTTTAATTGAAAAATCAAAGTAGCAAAAGGTAAACCAATTTGCGGTTTACCTTTTTAGTATAATTAAGTTTTGAAGCATATACACTTAGGCGAAATGAGATTAGAAAACCCTTCCGCAAAGCAATTAAATATAAAAAGGGAAATGGGGAAATTTATATCAAGAACATATGCATGCAAAAACAAATAAGGAAAGTCTAAAGTTGGCTGTGGTCGACAATATCATACACTGCACAATTCTGTGGATCAATATTTTCGATATCATTTCGAAATCCCTCAAATTTGTTGGGAGCTATAAATAACAGATCTACATTCACATATATAGATATATTTTAATCTGAATATATGATTCTATGCGTCCGATAGATTAGAAGATATGAGCACAACAAGTTTTTCATATAAAAATGTCACCCAATTTAAATTTTCAGAATTTTAATGGAATTTTGGATTTTTTGAGAGCGACTACGAATTAACCTCATTTTCGCTGTAGAACGCATAATTAAGCAGATATGAACAAAACAAGATTTTAACTTTCATTTCTATAGGAAATTTTTTCAAAATTTATTTTCTATAGGAAATTTTGTGAAAATTTTATTTCTTTAGGAAATTTTGTCAAAACTTTATTTCTATAGAAAATTTTGTCAAAACTTTATACCTTTAGGAAATTTTGTTAACACTCCATTTCTATCGGAAATTTTATTAAAATTTCATTTCTATCGGAAATTTTATCAAAATTTCATTTCTATCGGAAATATTGTCAAAATTTCATTTCCATCGGAAATTTTGTCAAACTTTCATTTCTATAGGAAATTTTTTCAAAATTTATTTTCTATAGGAAATTTTGTCAAAATTTTATTTCTTTAGGAAATTTTGCAAAATTTTATTTCTATAGAAAATTTTGTCAAAACTTTATACCTTAAGGAATTTTTGTCAACACTCGCATTTCTATAGGAAATTTTGTCAAAATTTCATTTCTATCGGAAATTTTATCAAAATTTCATTTCTATCGGAAATATTGTCAAAATTTCATTTCCATCGGAAATTTTGTCAAAATTTCATTTCTATAGGAAATTTTGTCAAAATTTCATTTCTATAGCAAATTTTGTCAAAATTTCTTTTCTATAGGAAATTTTGTCAAAAAAATTTTTTTATAGAAAATTTTGTCAAAATTTCATGTTTTTGGGAAATTTTGTAAAAATGTCATGTCTTTAGAAAATTTTGTCAAACTTGCTTTAGAAATTTTTTTCAAAACTTCATTTCTATAGGAAATTTAGTACAAATTTCATTTCTATAGGAAATTTTGTAAAAATTTCACTTCTATACATTTTGTCAAAATTTCATTTCTATACGACATTTTGTCAAAATTTCAGATCTAAAGGAAATTTTGTTAAAATTTCATTTTCATAGGAAATTTTGTCAAAATTTCATTTCCGCAGGAAACTTTTCCAAAATTTTCACAAACTTTCATCTATATGAGAAATTTTTCCAAAATTTAATTTCTATAGGAAATTTAGCCAAAATTTCATTTCTATTGGAAATTTTCTAAAAGTTTCATTTCAATGGGAAATTTTGTCCACATTTCATTTCTATAGGAGATTTTGTAAAAATTTCATTTCTATGGGAAATTTTGTCCAAAAGAAAATTTTGTCAACATTTCATTTCTATGGGAAATTTTGTCAAAATTCCATTTCTATAGGAAATTTTGTCAAAACTCCATTTCTATGGGGAATTTTGTCAAAACCTAATTTCTATAGAAAATTTTGTCAACATTCTATTTCTATAGGAAATTTTGTCAAAATTTCATTTCTATAGGAAATTTTTTAAAAATTTTATTTCTATCGGAAATTTTGTCAAAATGTCATTTCCATAAAAAATTTTGTCAAAATTTCATATCTATAGAAAATTTGTTAAAATTTAATTTTCATAGGAAAATTTGTCAAAATTTCATTTCCGCAGGAAATTTTTCCAAAATTTTCATTTTTAAGAATTTTTTTCAAAATTTATTTTCTATAGGAAATTTTGTCAAAATTTCATTTCTATGGGAAATTTTCTAAAAATTTCATTTCTATGGGAATTTTTGTCCACATTTCATTTCTAAAGGAGATTTTGTAAAAATTTCATTTCTATGGGAAATTTTGTCAACATTCCATTTCTATAGGGAATTTTGTCAAAACTTCATTTCTATAGGAAATTTTTCAATTTTTTTTTTTTTATTTTGTCAAATTTTCATTTCTATAGGAAATTTTGCCAACATTTTATTTCTATCGGAAATTTTGTCAAAATGTCATTTCCATAAAAAATTTTGTTAAAATTTCATTTCTATAGGACATTTTGTCAAAATATCTTTTTTTTGAAAATTTTGTCAAAATTTCATGGTTTTGGGAAATTTTTAGGAAATTTTAATTTTTATATATATAGGAAATTTTCATTTTCAAAATATCACTTCTATAGGAAATTTTCACAAACTTTCATTTCTATAAGAAATTTTTTCAAAATTTCATTTCTATAGGATATTTTGTCAAAATATCTTTTTATTGAAAATTTTGTCAAAATTTCATGTTTTTGGGAAATTTTTAGGAAATTTTCATTTTATAAGAAATTTTTGGAAAATCTCATTCGTATGAGAAATTTTGTCAAAATTTCATTTCTATAGGAAATTTTCTAAAACTTGTATGTCTTTAGAAAATTTTGTCAAAATTTCATTTCCATTGGAAACTTTTTCAAAATTTTAATTTTTATAAGAAATTTTTGTAAAATTTCATTCGTATGAGAAATTTTGTCAAAATTTCATTTCTATAGAAAATTTTCACAAAATTTCATTTCTATTGAAAATTTTGTCAAAATTTCATTTCTATAGGGAATTTTCACAAACTTTAATTTCTATAAATTTTTTTTCAAAATTTCGTTTTTATAAAAAATTTTATTAAAATTTCATATCTATAGGAAATTGTGTTAAAATTTCATTTTCATAAGAAATTTTGTCAAAATTTCATTTCCGCAGGAAATTTTTCCAAAATTTTCACAAACTTTCATTTCTATAAACAATTTTTTCAAAATTTATTTTCTATAGGAAATTTTGTCAAAATTTAATTTCTATAGGAAATTTTCTAAAAATTACATGTCTTTAGAAAATTTCGCCAAAATTTCATTTCTATAGGAAATTTTCTAAAAATTTCAGGTCTTTAGAAAATTTTGACAAAATTTCATTTCTATACTAAATCTTCTAAAAATTTTATGTCTTTAGAAAATTTTGTAAAAATTTCATTTCTATGGGAAATTTTGCTAAAATTTCATTTCCATAGAAACCTTTGTCAAAATTTCATTGCTATAGGATATTTTTTGTCAAAATTTAATTTCTATAGGAAATGTTGCCAAAATTTCATTTCTATAAGATATATTGTCAAAATTTGGTTTCTATAGGAAATTTTCTCAAAGTTTCATGTCTATGGAAATTTTCTGAAATTTTCATTTTTAAAAGAAATTTTTGGAATTTTTCATTTCATTTCTATAAAAAATTTTGTCAAAATTTCATATCTATAGAAAATTTTGTGAACATTTCATTTCAATAGGAAATTTTGTCAAAATTTCATTACCGCAGGAAAATTTTCCAAAACTTCATTTGTTCATTACCGCAGGAAAATTTTCCAAAACTTCATTTGTGTATATACTATAGGAAATTTTTACAAACTTTAATTTCTATAAGAAATTTTTTCAAAAATTCTATAGAAAATTTGTCATTTTATTTCTATAGGAAATTTTCAAACAATTTCATGTCTTTGGAAAATTTTGTCAACATTTCATTTCTATAGAAAATTTTCTGAAAATTTTATTTCTTTAGAAAATTTTGTCAAAATTTCAATTCAATAGGAAATTTTCTAAAAATGTTATGTCTTTAGAAAATTTTGTCAAAATTTTATTTCTATAGGACATTTTGTCAAAATATCTTTTTTTTTGAAAATTTTGTCAAAATTTCATGTTTTTGGGAAATTTTTAGGTAATTTTAATTTTTATATATATAGGAAATTTTCATTTTCAAAATATCATTTCTATAGGAAATTTTCACAAACTTTCATTTCTATAAGAATTTTTTCAAAATTTCATTTCTGTAGGAAATTTTGTCAAAATATCTTTTTTTTGAAAATTTTGTCAAAATTTCATGTTTTTGGGAAATTTTTAGGAAATTTTCATTTTATAAGAAATTTTTGGAAAATCTCATTCGTATGAGAAATTTTGTCAAAATTTCATTTCTATAGGAAATTTTCTAAAACTTGTATGTCTTTAGAAAATTTTGTCAAAATTTCAATACTATAGAAATTTTGTCAAAATTTCATTTCCATTGGAAACTTTTTCAAAATTTTAATTTTTATAAGAAATTTTTGTAAAATTTCATTCGTATGACAAATTTTGTAAAAATTTCATTTCTATAGAAAATTTTCACAAAATTTCATTTCTATTGAAAATTTTGTCAAAATTTCATTTCTATAGGGAATTTTCACAAACTTTAATTTCTATAAAAATTTTTTCAAAATTTCGTTTTTATAAAAAATTTTATCAAAATTTCATATCTATAGGAAATTGTGTTAAAATTTCATTTTCATAGGAAATGTTTTCAAAATTTTCACAAACTTTCATTTCTATAAGCAATTTTTTCAAAATTTATTTTCTATAGGAAATTTAGTCAAAATTTCATTTCTATAGGAAATTTAGTCAAAATTTCATTTCTATAGAAAATTTTTAAAAAATTACATGTCTTTAGAAAATTTCGTCAAAACTTCATTTCTATAGGAAATTTCTAAAAATGTCATGTCTTTAGAAAATTTTGTTAAAATTTCATTTCCATAGGAAACTTTGTCAAAATTTTATTTTTATAGGAAATTTTGCCAAAATTTCATTTCTATAGGAAATTTTGTAAAAATTTCTTGTTTTAGGAAATTTTTGTCAAACTTAATTTCGAAGAAAATTATCACAAAATTTCATTTCTATGATAAATTTTGTCAACTTTTCATATCTACGAGCAGTTTTGTTTATCCGTATCCTAAGCGATTAATTCCAAAAATACTCTTAATTCAAACCACTTTGTTTACATGAATATGAAATACTAACATTGTCTCAATTGGCACGGCTAACATTGTCTCAATTGGCATGAAATTTGTCATTGCTCATCACAAATATCCGGAAGCCAAAATGCGACATAAATATTAATTACCTAATAGTCATTAAATTTATTCACTTTACTTTTTGCCAGCAGCATAATGTTCATTGACCTCTGCTGTAGGATTTTTGATGTTACAACTGTTTGGTCAGAGGGACACGTAATTGAGCAATTGCTGTGTAGGCGATATTGCTAAAGGAAATCGCTATAACAAAAACATAGAATTAGAGCAAATAAAATCTCCTACCTCTAACCACCACAGTAAATTTGTGTGTGGAAATGGGAATTTTTGGCTTAGAAAAAAGATGGCATAAAAACGCAATAGAAATACAAATTAAGCTGTCATTGTTTAATGCCATGAAGAGGTGCTATGAATTTCAAAAAGGACTCGTACAGTGAGAGGAAATATCACAATTTTTTTTTTTACAAATTTTTCCTAGTGACAGAACCAGAATTCAAGGTTTTCCCTACACTGAAAAAAATTTTTCGTAATATTAACAAGTATATACAGCAGTAAATTCGGCCGGGCCGAATGTTAAATACCCACCACCATGAATCAAGTATAATAGTTTACTATGAAAACTCTTCGTCGTAGTGGGTTACTTGATAATATATAGAATTGTAGGGGGTTTGATGACAAATCTTCTCCAAAACGAGCCAGCTCCCGAAGACAAACTTTAAAGATTCTACCTATGAAGACCAGATAAGATTCTGGATTTATGAGAACCAATTTTGTTAGAGTTTTAGAGAAAATTTAAACATATCGTGTATATGTTGAAATTACGCCTGGATTTAAAATCTTAAATCTGTAGATTTTTCCGCATTTATTTAAATACGATGAGTAAAATCTGAAACTTTTACTTTCAGTTTGAAGCAATTTTCATGATCAGTGCGTCTGCTATACCCTGAAAGAGAAAGAAATTTTTGAGAAACGTAATTTTAGACAAGCAAAGTTTTCTTTTGACACAAATTTTAGAGACAATCGTTGAATAAACGAAAACACTTAATAACAAAAAGAAATTTCGTTTGTCTAAAATTTTATTATAGATTACTAATTTCCAGCAAATCGGATAAAAACTACGGATTCTAGAAGCCCAAGAAATAAAGCCGGGAGATCGGTGTATATGGGGGCTATACCAAAACAAGGACCGATAGGCACCATTTGCTACTAACATATTTGTGATCTTAAAATATCTCCAGATTTTCCATTTTAAACAAATTGACCAGAAAATATAGTCTCTAGACGCCCAAGAAGTAAAAATCGAGAGATCAGTATATATGGGGGTTATACCAAAATATGGACCGATATACCTCAATTTCGGCACTCTTATTTGTAATCTAAAAATACCTCTAGATTTCGAATTTCAGGCAAATCATGTAATAAATACAGTTTATTATAGCTCAAGAATTCCAGGCAAAGCGGATGGTAAATATAGTTTCTAGAAGCCCAAGAAGCAAAATCGGGAAATCAGTCTCTATGGGGGCTATATCAAAACATGGACCGATGAGCACCATTTTCGGCACACCTTTTTATGGTCCTCAAATACCTCTAGATTTCCAATTTCAGGCAAATCGGATGGTAAATATAGTTTATAGAAGCCCTAAAAGCAAAATCGGGATATCGGTCTATATGGGGGCTATACCAAAACATGGACCGATGAGCACCATTTTCGGCACCCCTTTTTATGGTCCTCAAATACCTTTATATTTCCACTTTCAGGCAAATTGGATAAAAACTACGGTTTTTATAGGCCCAAGACTCCAAATCGGGAGGTTGGTTTATATGGGGGCTATATGAAAACATGGACCGATGCGGACCATTTTCGACACACCTCTTTATAGTCCCACAATACCTCTAGATTTCCAATTTCAGGCAAATCGGATGGTAAATATAGTTTCTAGACGCCCAAGAAGCAAAATCGGGAGATCGGTCTATATGGGGGCTATATCAAAACATGGACCGATACGAATGATTTTCGACACACCTCCTTATGGTCCTAAAATACCTCTAGATTTTCAATTTCAGACAAATCGGATAGAAAATACTGTTTCTAGACGCCTATATGGGGGCTATACTAAAACATGGACCGATACGGACCATTTTCGACACACCTCTTTTTGGTCCCAAAATATCTCTAGATTTCCAATTTCAGGCAAATCTGATAAAAACTACGGTCCAAGACCCCAAATCGGGAGGTCGGTTTATATGGGGACTATATCAAAACTTGGACCGATATAGCCCATCTTCGAACTTGACCTGCCTGCAAACAAAAAACTAATCTGTGCCAAATTTCGGGACGATAGCGCCATTATGGAAGGCTGTAGCGTGATTACAACAGACAGACAGACAGACAGACAGACGGACATGCTTATATCGTCTTAGAATTTCTCCCTGATCAAGAATATATATACTTTATATAGTCGGAAATCGATATTTCGATGTGTTACAAACGGAATGACAAACTTATTATACCCCCGTCACCATTTTATGGTGGTGGGTATAAAAAGTATGCAACCTAAATTTTAGGATGAGCAATTTACACAATATTGAAGACTCATTTCTATAAAATAACGAAATTTTAACAAAAATAAAGTTTATATTATTTCCTTTAAAAAATGTTTCCATTAACTTTAGTACAAATTTTTTGGAAATTTGAACAAAGACAAATTTTCCTTAACGTAAAGAAACACATATTTCCGTTAGAGAAATCGCCTTAAAATTAACTGAAATATTAAATCTTTAGATTTAAGATAAAAACGCTTCAAATATTGACTATGGCTTATTTTGAGGATTTATAGGTTTACATTTTTATACCCTCCACCATAGGATGGGGGCTATATTAACTTTGTCATTCCGTTTGTAACACATCAAAATATTGCTCTAAGACCCCATAAAGTATATATATTCTGGGTCGTGGTGATTCTGGGTCCGTCCGTCCGTCTGTTGAAATCACGCTAACTTTCGAACGAAACAAGCTATCGAATTGAAACTTTGCACAAGTAGTTGTTATTGATGTAGGTCGGATGGTATTGCAAATGGGTCATATCGGTCCACTTTTACGTATAGCCCCCACTTTTACGTATAGCCCCCAAATTTGGTTTGCGAATCCTCTAAGAGAAGCAAATTTCATCCGATCCGGCTGAAATTTGGTACGTGGTGTTAGTATATGGTCTCTAATAACCATGCAAAAATTGGTCCACGTCGGTCCACTTTTACGTATAGCCCCCATATAAACGGACCCCCAAATTTGGCTTGCGAATCCTCTAAGAGAACCAAATTTCATCCGATCCGGCTGAAATTTGGTACATGGTGTTAATATATGGTCACTAATGACCACGCAAAAATTGGTCCACATCGGTCCATAATTATATATAGGCCCCATATAAACCGATCCCCGGATTTGGCTTGCGGAGCCATCCCATCCGGCTGAAATTTGGTACATGGTGTTAATATATGGTCACTAATGACCATGCAAAAATTGGTCCACATCGGTCCATAATTATATATAGGCCCCATATAAACCGATCCCCAGATTTGACCTCCGGAGCCTCTTGGAAGAGCAAAATTCATCCGATTCAGTTGAAATTTGGTACCTGAAGTTAGTATATGGTATCCAACAACAATGCAGGAATTGGTTCATATCAGTCCATAATTATATATAGCCCCCATATAAACCGATCCCCAGATTTGACATCCGGTGCCTTTTGGAGAAGCAAAATTCATCCGATCTGGTTGAAATTTGGTACGTGGTGGTAGTATATGATATTTAACAACTATGCCAAAAGTGGTCCATATCAGTCCATAATCATATATAGCCCCCATATAAACCGATCCCGAGATTTGGTTTTGGAGCCTCTTGGAGGAGCAAATTTCATCCGAGTGAGTTGAAATTTGGTACATTGTGCTAGTATATGGCCGTTAACAACCACGCCTAACTAGGTCCATATCGGTCTATAGTTATTATAGCCCTCAGATAAATAGATCCCCAATTTTTTTAATTAAGAAAACATTTTTTACTTAGAAATAACCGTTATAGACTATAGCTATATACAGGTTGTTCTGGTGCGAACAACTTTTCATTGCACAAAATTCCAGAAAATTTTAAAAAATCCCACTTTCCTGGGAATCGAAATCGTCCAAGAAAAAAACGCCAATTCGGAACACTGTGCTTTTGCATTCTGTTTTTTTTTTTTTTTTTGCCTGCTAGATGATTGTACCTTAAAACATGTGGCGTTTATTGCCCAGCGTAGCTCATAGCTTTAAGCTGTTACCGAATATCTTTCCTCTACCCTCCCCACTCCCTACTATTCACAGCCCAACAACGGTGGCGTAAAACTTGAAGTATTATATTAAAAATATCGCTTTGCTCTTTTTAAAGCGAGCGAATAGTGTAATTACTGGAGCACTTCAAAGGAAGACAAAAACAAGTGTTCCATTTAATTATTTACACATTGATAAACGTGTTACCCACATCCACATAGACCACCACCACCATTAACTCTGTGTGGCGACTTCCAAACCCTATCGCTTTGTTGCCCCCCCCCCCCCCCTTTGGATGACCATTTGTTAGCCACATGCAATGCAAGGAAGTTGTTAATTCAACACTTTATGGTACTTTCAGTCACATGGTGTCCATCTAGCGAGGACAATCGCTAGACACCAACCAACCGACCAACCATTCTGACAGTATAACAAACAACCATTCATTCAAAGTCCTTGTTTTAGGGGTTTACTTTTCTCACTGTTTTTTTTTTTTGCAATACACTTCCTTAGACATGCCATTGGGAGTAATGTCGGTATGGGGTAAAATGGTGCGTGATGCAGTAAATTCCAATGTAGTATTAATAAACCATGTCAGTGGTCATTATCTAGAGACTAATTTCCTAGTGTTTATATCTTCCACACAACAAAAGAGAGAAGATCTCTAAGAATATGACCACAATAAATTTGCGATTTTTATTTTTTGAGAATCATGGTTGTTTGTGACCTAAAGTAAAATCAAAGAAATATATATTGGCCAAAGTTTCTGAGGGCCGTATCAAAGCATAAACCATCACAATGGATGACATATAAAAATGTTCATTGAGAAAATCTCATCGTAATGGATAACATGATAATTTATAGAATTTTAGCTGAATATGGGGAATTATACTCCGACCAAATGATAAGTTGGTAATGAAGCTAAATTTAAAATTTGCTCATGGGACAGGCCAAAAGATGTGATCACAAACGGACCTAATCAAATGACTGGTACTGGTACGCTCGTTCATAGCAATTTTTAAATTTTCATATAATTTATTGATTTCTATACTTAACTAGTGTAACCCGGCCCGCTTTGCTGCGCCTCCCGAAACCTATTTTCGTTAACTTAGTCAACCATATCCTTCTGGATCTGAAAAGAAAGTCGAAAAGATTTGAACTCTTTTAAAGAGTAGGGTCAGGGGAAGTCTGGCACAAAAACTGAAGAACAAATGGTTTCCACACACGTGTCCCGTACTTTTCAAAAAAATCGGACTACTTGCTTTTTCGTTTATATACAGAAATAGGGCGATTATGCAGATGTAAAACGGACCGGCTTAACAAACTTCGGGTAGCGGGTGTTACCTTTCAACCAATTTTTGTACCCCCCACTATAGGATGGGTGTATATTAACATTGTCATTCCGACCGTTCTGGGTCGTGGTGAAATTCTGAGTCGATCTAAGCATGTCCGTCCGTCCGTCCGTCTGTTGAAATCACTACCGAATAACTACCGAAAGAAACAAGCTATGGACTTGAAACTTGGCACAAGTAGTTGTTATTGATGTAGGTCGGATGGTATTGAAAATGGGCCATATGGGTCCACTTTTACGCTTAGCCCCCATATAAACGGACCCCCAAATTTGGCTTGCGAGGCATCTAAGAGAAGCAAATTTCATCCGATCCGGCTGAAATTTGGTACATGGTGTTAGTATATGGTCTCTAATAACCACGCAAAAATTGGCTTACATCGGTCCATAATTATATATAGCCCCCATATAAACCGATCCCCCGATTTGGCTTGCGAGGCCTCTAAGAGAAGCAAATTTCATCCGATCCAGCTGAAATTTGGTACATGGTGTTAGTATATTGTCTCTACCAACTATGTAAAAATTGGTCCACATCGGTCCATAATTATATATAGCCACCATATAAACCGATCCCCAGATTTGACTTGCGGAGCCTCTAAGAGAAGAAAGTTTCGTCCGATCCGGCTGGAATTTGGTACATGGTGTTAGTATATGGTCTCTAACAACTATGCAAAAATTGGTCCACATCGTTCAATAACTATATATAGCCCCCATATAAACCGATCCCCCGATTTGGCTTGCGAGGCCTCTAAGAGAAGCAAATTTCATCCGATCCAGCTGAAATTTGGTACATGGTGTTAGTATATGGTCTCTACCAACTATGTAAAAATTGGTCCACATCGGTCCATAATTATATATAGCCCCCATATAAACCGATCCCCAGATTTGACTTGCGGAGCCTCTAAGAGAAGAAAGTTTCGTCCGATCCGGCTGGAATTTGGTACATAGTGTTAGAATATGGTCTCTAATGACAATGCAAAAATTAGTCCACATCGGTCTATAATTATATATAGCCCCCATATAAACCGATCCCCAGATTTGACCTCCGGAGCCCCTTAGAAGAGCAAAATTCATCCGATTCGGTTGTCATTTGGTACGTGATGTTAGTATATGGTATCCAACAACCATGCAGGAATTGGTTCATATCAGTCAATAATTATATATAGCCCCCATATAAACCGATCCCCAGATTTGGTTTGCGGAGCCTCTAAAAGAAGAAAGTTTCGTCCGATCCGGCTGTAATTTGGTACATGGTGTTAGTATATGGTCTCTAACAACTATGCAAAAATTGGTCCACATCGGTCAATAATTATATATAGTATATTTTATTTAACAACCATGCCAAAAGTGGTCCATATCAGTCCATAATAATATATAGCCCCCATATAAACCGATCCCGAGATTTGGTTTTGGAGCCACTTGGAGGAGGACATTTCATCCGAGTCACTTGAAATTTGGTACATTGTGCTAGTATATGGCCGTTAACAAACATGCCGAACTAGGTCCATATCGGTCTGTAGTTATATATAGCCCTCAGATAAACCGATCCCCAATCCCACATAAATTGGTCCATATCGGTTCATAATTGTATATAGCCCACATATAGGTTAGGTTAGGTGGCAGCCCGATGTATCAAGCCCATTTAGACTATTTAGTCCATTGTGATACCACATTGGTGAACTTTTCTCTTATCACTGAGTGCTGCCCGATTCCATGTTAAGCCCAATGACAAGGGATCTCCTTTTTATAGCCGAGTCCGATCGCCGTTCCATATTGCAGTGAAACCATTTAGAGAAGCTTTGAAACCCTCAGAAATGTAACCAGCATTACTGAGGTGGGATAATCCACCTATATAAAAAAAATTTTGCAAAAATTTTCTATAGAAATAAGATTTTGACAAAATTTTCTAAAAAATAAAATTTTGCAAAAATTTTCTATAGAAATAAAATTTTGACAAAATTTTCTATAGAAATAAAATTAATTTAAATTTAAAGAACAGTGAACTTCTTTACAAGGGAGTATATTTACAGTTGTAAATATACTCCCTTGTAAAGAAGTTCACTGTTCTTTAAATTTAAATTAATTTCCCTGAAGACGAGCATCGGAGATGTCTCGAAATATTGGAAAATTTTAAATATAAAAATACAACTCAAAAAACAACGACATCTGTTTTTATTCACATGACCTCAAGCCGAACTAAGCAAAAAGGTCAACTAATTAAAACAAAATAAAATTTTGCAAAAATTTTCTATAGAAATAAAGTTTTACAAAAATTTTCTATAGAAATAAAATTATTGTAAAATTTTATTTCTATAGAAAATTTTTGTAAAACTTTATTTCTATAGAAAATTTTTGCAAAATTTTATTTTGTTTTAAATTTTACAAAAATTTTCTATAGAAATAAAATTTTACAAAAATTTTCTATAGAAATAAAATTGTGACCAAAATTTTCTACAGAAATAAAATTTTGACGAAATTTTCTATAGAACTAAAATTTTGACGAAATTTTCTATAGAAATAAAATTTTGCAAAAATTTTCTATAGAAGTAAAATTTTGATGATTCCTGCTGAAGACAATAGAACCACGGTTGCCAATAGAGAAGCTTTGAAACCCTCAGAAATGTAACCAGCATTACTGAGGTGGGATAATCCACCGCTGATAAACTTTTTGGTGTTCGGTCGAAGCAGGAATCGAACCCACGACATTGTATATGCAAGGCGGGCATGCTAACCATTGCACCACGGTGGCTCCCGGCTTTGATGAAACAAACATTCTCCCAAAAGACCGACTCAAATGGCACGTTGGCAGAGGTTGAATTTCGGGTGTATATGGAGATTTCTCAAGTAATTATCTTCATATACAAAATCTGGGCCGACGCAAATTTCCGCATTTATTTAGGGATCTCAAATAACTCTAAATTCAAAATTTCTGACAAATTTTAAACTTGGAAAAAGTTCTTAAAACAAATCGGAAGACGGGTTTATATGTAGGTGCTATATCACAAAATTGTCCGGTATGACCCATCTTCGAACTCGACATGCCTGCCAAAAAAAAACTTAGAGCATTAGGTTCTACTGCTATGTTATATTGCCTTAAAATTGTACCTTTATCAAGAGTACATATAGGATCAAAAATCGATATTTTAATATGTTAAAAATAGACAACACAATTCATCTATTCAGCCCATAGTCTAGTAAAACCAACTTTTTATATCACCGTGAAATTTCACCCATATAAATACACTTTGAAATTCATTACTTCGATTTTCGTTGTTCGATTAAAAACCCTAATGGAATCTAATTTGTCGAAATATTTCTTTAGTTACAAAGATAGAAAGTGTTTTTCAAAGTTTGTTTCGCCGGAGTCGGAGTCGAACAAAATTTCTACGACTCCGGCTCCGACCACGACTCCAGCAAAATCTTCAGACTCCGACTCCACATCGCTGGTTTGACTGAAACTTTTTTGCTTCTGCATCCATAGAGTTTCTAGTTTTGTGTATCCAACTTATGGTGGAAGCTTATGCACATCACAACGATCGAACTCCATTACGCTTCTCTTCATTATGCTTAATTTCCTCCCATTTGTTTGCTTGTGGATTATTAAAGTATCATTACATGTAATATAGACATCTTAAAATGCTTCCGCCACAAAAGTTTTTTTTTTTTTTGTATATATACGAACTAAAATAAATTAAACATAGCATCAGTAGCCTAATTTGCTCGTAATCAGAGACTAAGCGAAATCTACTTGTAAGCCAAAACAAAAAAAAACAAACAAGGAAGGCATGTCAAACACAAAACCCCCTCGAAACAGACCACAAATCCAGTTTAAATGTTATGGCATGATGCCGAATTAATTCGGTTACACAAAACGCACAAAACAAAAATTAGGATTCCAACGCAAGAGTTTTTTGCAATGGCCAATAGAATGCACTCGAAAAAAAATCGAGTCAGCGAAACTACTTAATGTTTAGTAACATATATAGGATACAAGATCTGAGAGGATACAAGTGAGAACTGAGAAAGGCTCAGCATAACTCTTGGAATGATTACTGCAGCACTATTGAGAATACGTCCGAGGCTTACAGACTACGAAGGTACTAGCATCCACTAACTTCACTCCAGGTTTCATTGAAACATCGGAGGGCAATTGGACAATGTCCAGTGAGGAGACGCTGGAGGTACTATTGGACACACATCAGCGGTTTCAGCGGCTCAGCGGTCGTTTCCTATCGAGGAAATTGTATCGGAATCTAGAATAAAATGGGCGTTAAATAGCTTTGGAACATTCAAATCCCCCGGACCTGATGGAATTACTCCGGCGGAGTTACAAGCAGTGACTGACAGAATCATCCCCTGGTTGTCGGCTATATAACAGGTTGGCTGATAAATCCCCGGCCTGACACATAGATGGCGTCGCTAGTACACATAGATGGCGTCACTAGTATTAAATTATTTTTATATAGTACCAACCTTCAAATGATTCGTGTCAAAATTTGACGTCTGTAAGTCAATTAGTTTGTGAGATAGAGCGTCTTTTGTGAAGCAAGTTTTGTTATTGAGAAAAAAAATGGAATAAAAGGAATTTCGTGTTTTGATAAAATACTGTTTTCTGAAGGGAAAAAATACGGTGGAAGCAAAAACTTGGCTTGATAATGAGTTTCCGGACTCTGCCCCAGGCAAATCAACAATAATTGATTGGTATGCAAAATTCAAGCGTGGTGAAATGAGCATGGAGGACGGTGAACGCAGTGGAAGCCCGAAAGAGGTGGTTACCAACGAAAACATCAAAAAAATCCACAAAATGATTTTGAATGGCCGTAAAATGAAGTTGATCGAAATAGCAGAGGCCTTAAAGATATCAAAGGAACGTCTTGGTCATACCATTCATCAATATTTGGATATGCGGAAGCTCTGTGCTAAATGGGTGCCGCGCGAGCTCACATTTGACCAAAAACAACAACGTGTTGATGATTCTGAGCGGTGTTTGCAGCTGTTAACTCGTAATACACCCGAGTTTTTCCGTCGATATATGACAATGGCTGAAACATGGCTCCATCACTACACTCCTGAGTCCAATCGACAGTCGACTGAGTGGACAGCGACCGATGAACCGTCTCCGAAGCGTGGAAAGACTCAAAAGTCCGCTGGCAAAGTAATGGCCTCTGTTTTTTTGGGATGCGCATGGAATAATTTTTATCGGTTATCTTGAGAAGGGAAAAACCATCAACAGTGACTATTATATGGCGTTATTGGAGCGTTTGAAGGTCGTTTGAATCGCGGCAAAACGGCCCCATATGAAGAAGAAAAAAGTGTTGTTCCACCAAGACAACGCACCGTGCCACAAGTCATTGAGAACGATGGCAAAAATTCATGAATTGGGCTTCGAATTGCTTCCCCACCCACCGTATTCTCCAGATCTGGCCCCCAGCGACTTTTTCTTGTTCTCAGACCTCAAAAGGATGCTTGCAGGGAAAAAATTTGGCTGCAATGAAGAGGTGATCGCCGAAACTGAGGCCTATTTTGAGGCAAAACCGGAGGAGTACTACCAAAATGGTATCAACAAATTGGAAGGTCGTTATAATCATTGTATCGCTCTTGAAGGGAACTATGTTGAATAATAAAAACGAATTTTGACAAAAAAATGTGTTTTTCTTTGTTAGACCGGGGACTTATCAGCCAACCTGTTATTCTCCAGATCTGGCCTACAGCGACTTTTTCTTGTTCTCAGACCTCAAAAGGATGCTTGCAGGGAAAAAATTTGGCTGCAATGAAGAGGTGATCGCCGAAACTGAGGACTATTTTGAGCAAAACCGAAGGAGTACTACCAAAATGGTATCAACAAATTGGAAGGTCGTTATAATCGTTGTATCGCTCTTCAAGGGAACTATGTTGAATAATAAAAACGAATTTTGTTTTTCTTTGTTAGACCGGGGACTTATCAGCCAACCTGTTATATAGGATGTATCAACTTAGCATATATTCCAGGAAAGTGGAGGGAAACAAAAGTCGTTTTCATACCTAAGGCGGGAAAAGCCTCTCAATCGAGGGCGAAGGATTTCCGACCAATCAGCTTATCCTCATTCCTACTTAAGACTCTGGAGAGGATGATAGATATTTATCTTAGAACTAGCATCGATTCAAGTTTGTTCTCGAAAGGACAGCATGCATACTGGAAGGGCAGGTCTACTGAGACCGCATTACATGAACTAGTCAGCTTTATTGAAAGCTCACTATCTGTCAATGAATACACAATCGTGGCGTTTCTAGACATCGAAGGGGAGTTCAACAACATCCATCCGAGCTCGATTTTAAATGGACTCACAACTCTGAATGTTGATCCATGTATACTTAGGCTGTTAGACGAACTTCTAACGCAGAGACGTAGTTCAGCCACACTAGGACAAGCAAACATAGCAAGGAAAGGTATGTGAACAGAGGCACTCCCCAAGGAGGAGTTCTATCACCTCTTCTTTGGAATGTTGCTATAAACAACCTTCTGTTTGCCCCAGAAAAAGAAAGGATACAAGTGGTGGCATACGCAGATGATGTGGCGCTAGCTGTCTGGGGAAAATTCCTATCCACAATCAGAGATATTATACGGAGAGCCCTCCGGATGACTGAGAAATGGACGAAAGACAATGGTCTTGGGGTAAATCCTGCAAAGACAGAATTAGTCATGTACTGCAAAGATCGCAAAACTCCCACGGTTAGGCCCATTTCCGTAGGGGGTATTGAAATTCCCTTTGGTGAGTGTGCAAAATACCTTGGCGTTATTTTGGACAGGAAGCTGAACTTTAAGCTTAATATTGAAGTAAGGGCGAGGAAGGCAACGGTATCTTTGTACTCGTGCAAAAAGGCAATAGGAACAAAGTGGGGACTAAAACAAAAAATTGTGATTAGACATATAATGCTATATGGTGTTGTAGTCCTGTGGCCGGCACTTCACCAGCCGACAAGTTTAGACAAAGTTCAGCGTATGGCGTGCTTGTGTATCTCAGGCGCATTCAGCAAGACAGGAACAAATTCCCTTAATGTCATGCTGCATCTATTGCCTTTAGACATTTTGGCCAAACAGTCAGCTGCAACAACGGCTGTGCGGTTGCGTGAGCTATCGCTGTGGTCGGAAAAAAGTTACGGTCACAGTTCGGTCCTCAAAATAATGCAAGATGTGCCTAACGTAGTGGATTATACTTTGGCGAGACCACTTTTCGACAAAAAGTTTGAAACTCTAATTCCCAACAGTGAGGCGTGGTGCACACAGGCCCCGGGGAATAAACGATATAAAGATTTCTACACTGATGGCTCCAAATTGGATGGACAAGTGGGTTTCGAAGTATATTCTAAAGTTCTGGAATTTCGAATAGCGAGTGTTTTACAGGCTGAAATATTAGCAATAACAAAGGTGGCGAATAGGCTGAGAGTAATGGTCTAAAAAATGTTGGCATTAATAACAGGTTGGCTGATAAGTTCCCGCTCTAACAAAGAAAAACAAAATTCGTTTTTTCCGACCACAGCGATAGCTCGCGCAACCGCACAGCCGTTGTTGCAGCTGACTGTTTGGCCAAAATGTCTAAAGGCAATAGATGCAGTATGACATTAAGGGAGTTTGTTCCTGTCTTGCTGAATGCACCTGAGATACACAAGCACGCCATACGCTGAACTTTGTCTAAACTTGTCGGCTGGTGAAGTGCCGGCCACCAGACTACAACACCATATAGCATTATAGGTCTAACCACTGCCGTGTATAGCCAATGTACAATTTTTGGTTTTAGTCCCCACTTTGTTCCTATTGCCTTTTTGCACGAGTACAAAGATACCGTTGCCTTTCTCGCCCTTACTTCAATATTAAGCTTAAAGTTCAGCTTCCTGTCCAAAATAACGCCAAGGTATTTTGCACACTCACCAAAGGGAATTTCAATACCCCCTACGGAAATGGGCCTAACCGTGGGAGTTTTGCGATCTTTGCAGTACATGACTAATTCTGTCTTTGCAGGATTTACCCCAAGACCATTGTCTTTCGCCCATTTCTCAGTCATCCGGAGGGCTCTCCGTATAATATCTCTGATTGTGGATAGGAATTTTCCCCAGACAGCTAGCACCACATCATTTGCGTATGTCACCACTTTTATCCTTTCTTTTTCTGGGGCAAACAGAAGGTTGTTTATAGCAACATTCCAAAGAAGAGGTGATAGAACTTCTCCTTGGGGAGTGCCTCTGTTCACATACCTTTCCTTGCTATGTTTGCTTGACCTAGTGTGGCTGAACTACGTCTCTGCGTTAGAAGTTTGTCTAACAGCCTAGGTTAGGTTAGTATATACCTGGAGCCTAAGTATACCTGGATCAACATTCAGAGTTGTGAGTCCATTTAAAATCGAGCTCAGATGGATGTTGTTGAACTCCCCTTCGATGTCTAGAAACGCCACGATTGTGTATTCATTGACAGATAGTGAGCTTTCAATAAAGCTGACTAGTTCATGTAATGCGGTCTCAGTAGACCTGCCCTTCGAGTATACATGCTGTCGTTTCGAGAGCAAACTTGAATCGACGCTAGTTCTAAGATAAATATCTCTCATCCTGTCCAGAGTCTTAAGTAGGAATGAGGATAAGCTGATTGGTCGGAAATCCTTCGCATTCGAGTGAGAGGCTTTTCCCACTTTAGGTATGAAAACGACTTTTGTTTCACTCCACTTTCCTGGAATATATTCTAAGTTGATACATCCTATATAACTGGTTGGCTGATAAGTCCCCGGTCTAACAAAGAAAAACACATTTTGTTGTCAAAATTCATTTTTATTATTCAACATAGTTCCCTTCAAGAGCGATACAACGATTATAACGACCTTCCAATTTGTTGATACCATTTTGGTAGTACTCCTTCGGTTTTGCCTCAAAATAGGCCTCAGTTTCGGCGATCACCTCTTCATTGCAGCCAAATTTTTTTCCCTGCAAGCATCCTTGTGAGGTCTGAGAACAAGAAAAATCGTTGGGGCCAGATCTGGAGAATAACAGGTTGGCTGATAAGTCCCCGGTCTAACAAAGAAAAACACATTTTTTTGTCAAAATTCGTTTTTATTATTCAACATAGTTCCCTTCAAGAGCCATACAACGATTATAACGACCTTCCAATTTTTTGATACCATTTTGGTAGTACTCCTTCGTAGTAGGTACTTTTAGTTAATGTGGTATCACAATGGACTGAATAGTCTAAGTGAGCCTGAATCTTAATCGGGCTGCCACTTTAACCTAACCTAACTTAATTAGGATGAAAATCTACAGTATTTAAATTTGAATTCATATGAGAAGAATTATTTCATTGGGTTTTAGATACGGTGTTTAAGATTCCTCCAGATATCAATCTTTTTTAAATTTGATTAAAAACTTAATTGTGTCATTTAATTTTCGTTTAACTCTTCAGTTTCCACAAAACTTTTTAATTGGGAATTTGTTGCTTATATTTTTTTCTGTGCGTATCTACACTTTATCAGTTCACTTCTCTCGAGTTTAACAAAGAAAAGAAATTAATCCTTATTTTATACATTAAACTTTATATACAATGTATCTCTAAATGTATGTAAATATGTTAGATTTGTATCTAAGAATAAATATCTGATTATCCCTACCAAGGCGGTTAGTATAGAAGTACATGGTTTGTGAGTTGTTTGAATACTCTGATATGTGATATAGGAACTCATTTATATCTATGTGAATTAAGGATATTTTTTTTGGTATTATAAAAGGAAATATTCGTAAAGAATCCGAGATCCTTTTTTGTTCAAGTTCTATAATTATCTGAATAGTATTCACATTCACATACATATATCTACCCATGCTATGCGTTTATGGGTATGTGTTGTTAAATACGAATGTATGGTGGGAAATAAATATCTCAACAAAAACCCATATAAATGTCAACTTTCTTCCACTCACACATTAACAAAAATACACTAATCTAGTGGCATATATAGACACTATATGGCCGAATACTTGTATTCATACTTATTCAATCACTGTGAAAATATCTTAAACATTATAAGTCATCGAAAAGTTTTTAAGCACCCGACAAATTAACCGAACTCATATTAGATTAATGTGGGTAAGCGTTCAAAAGTCATTTAGGCAACCTTAAAACAAAACAAAATTCAACATGGAAATTTAATAAAGGATCCTAGAAGATGATAACATCACAACACTGATTTAGGATATTTCGAAACATAGGATAAGTTTTTATATATTGCGTGTCCCAAGACACAATGGAGGGTATTTAAATTAATAATTTAACAAAATTGTTCACTGAAAAAGTAATCGCATAAAATAATGAATGATTTGGAAAGCAAATTAAAAATTAGGCAATGTTTCAAATGTTTGAAAATTTATTTCGAAAAAAATGCAACAAACTGAATAATTGAAATATTATCCATCGCCAGTCACCTTTTTTTTCAATTTTTGAGGCAATACTTCTACCTAAACCAAAAATTAACTTTTTTAATGATATTGACATAATATTGGCTTTAAAGACATATTTGCTTCTTACAGAAAATTTTGTCTCCTATAGAAAATTTTGTCCAAATTATATTTCTATTGAAAATTTTAAAAAAATTTCATTTCTATAGAATATTTTTACAAAATTTTATTTCCATAGAAAATTTTTACAAAATTTTATTTCCATAGAAAATTGTTAAAAAATTTTATTTCCATAGAAAATTTTTACAAAATTTTATTTCTGTAGAAAATTTTATCAGAATGTTGTTTCTCTAGAAAAGTTAGCCAAAATTTTATTTCTATAGAAATTTTGTCACCATTTTATTTTATAGAAAATTTTGTCACAAATTTTATTTCTATATAAAATTTTGTCAAAATTCTTTTCCTCTGTTGGTTAAGCTACATTTGTAGTTTAGTCAATGTATGGTTTTATGCTGAAATCAAAAAAACAACAACAAAGATTAAAGAACAAAACCGACAAAAAAATTTATTTTTTTATAAAAATTTGTCAAAATTTTATTTCTATGGAATTTTTTGTGAAAATTTTATTTCTATAGAAGTTTTTGTCAAAATTTTATTTCTATAGAAAATTTTGTCAAAAATTTTATTTCTAAAGAAAATTTTGTCAAAATTTTATTTCTATAGAAAATTTTTTCAAAAATTTTATTTGTATAGAAAATTTTGTCAAAATTTTATTTGTATAGAAAATGTTGTCAAAATGTTATTTCTATAGAATAATTTTACAAAATTTTATTTCCATAGAAAATTTTTACAAAATTTTATTTCGATAGAAAATTTTGTCAGAATGTTGTTTCTCTAGAAAATTTAGAAAATTTTATCAACATTTTATTTCTATAGACAATTTTGTCAAAATTTTATTTCTATCGAAATCTTTGTCAAAATCTTATTTCTATAGAAAATTTTGTCAAAATTTTATTTCTATAGAAAATTTAGTCAAAATTTTATTTCTTTAGAAAATTTAATCAAAATTTTATTTCTATAGAAATTTTGTCACCATTTTATTTCTATAGAAAATTTTGTCAAAATTTTATTTCTATAGAAAAATTTGTCAAAATTTTATTTCTATACAAAATTTTGTCAAAATTTTATTACTATAGAAAATTTTGTATAAATTTTATTTCTATATAAAATTTTACAAAATTTTATTTCCATAGAAATTTTTTACAAAAATTTTATTTCTATAGAAAATTTTGTCAGGATGTTATTTCTATAGAAAATTTAGTTAAAATTTTATTTCTATAGAAATTTTGTCTCCATTTTATTACTATAGAAAATTTTGTCAAAATTTTATTTCTATATAAAATTTTTCAATTTTTTATTTCTAGAGAAAGTTTTGTCAAAATTTTATTTCTATAGAAAAATTTGTCACAATTTTATTTCTGTAGAAAATTTTGTAAAAATGTTATTTCTATCGAAAATTTTGTCAAAATTTTATTACTATAATTCTACAAAATTTTATTTCTAAAAAAAATCTTGTAAAAATTTTTTTCTAAAGACAATTTTGTCAAAATTTTATTTCTATTGAAAATTTTGTCAAAATTATATATTATATGTCTATAAAAAATTTTGTCAAATTTTTTTCTATAGAAAATTTTGTCAACATTTTATTTCTATAGAAAATTTGTCACATTTTTTTTTCAATTTTGTTTGTTCTAATGAACAAACAAAATTTTGTCAAAATTTTATTTCTATAGAAAATGTTATCAAAATTTTATTTCTATAGAAAATTTGGTCACAATTTCATGTCTATAGAAAATTTTGTTAAATTTTATTTTTATAGAAAATTTTGTCAAGATTTTATTTTTATAGAAAATTTTGTCAAAATTTGATTTTTATGGAAAATTTTGTCAGAATTTAATCTCCATAGAAAATTTTGTTAAAATTTTATTTCTATCGAAAATTTTGTCAAATTTTTATTTCTAAAGATTTTGTCAAAGTTATATGTCTATAAAAAATTTTGTCAAAATTTTATTTCTATAGAAAATTTAGTCAAAATTTTATTCATATAGAAAATTTTGTCAAAATTTTATTTCCATAGAAAATGTTATCAAAATTTTATTTTTATAGAATAAAGTATAGAAAAATTTGTCAACATTTTATTTCTATAGACAATTTTGTCAACATTTTATTTCTACAGAAAATTTGGAGAGAAATATTTTTACAAAATCTACCAAAACATCATGGGGAAATCTCCGAGATTGTCACAAGGGATAGCATCAGATGGGCGCTGAATAGCTTTGGTCCCTGCAAATAGCCAGGGATGGACCGAATCTACCCATGTATGTTGCAGGAATCCTTCGACCTCCTATGTGACTCGTATATAGAATTTTTCTCGGCTTCCTTGAGGTATGGGTATACCCCAAGGATTGACAAAGAGTTAAGGTGATCTTCATCCGAAGGCAGGCAGAATAGTGCATGGAACGGCTAAGGGCTTCAGACCAATTAGCTTGACGCCCTTCTTGCTAAAGACATTAGAAAGGATTCTGGATAACCACATCAGGAATCAATTGAACGGAAAACTGTCGAACATGCGAACTTAAAGGGTAGATCTGTGGATTCGGCGCTACACTCTGTAGTGCATCATATCGAGAGATCTATGACACACAAAGAATATACACTGACTGCTTTTCTTGATATTGAAGGTGCCTTCAATAATACAAGAATTGAGAAGGTATTACATGCACTAGTGTGAGTGATTTTATTATAGACTGGATTGAGAGGATGCTGCTTCATAGAAATATGGAATTGGTACTGGTAAACTCTTCAAAGAATGCGACTACGACAAGAGGACTACCTCAAGGGGGTGTGATATCACCGTTACTATGGTTACTCACAGTAGATGAGATTAATACTTCTCTTCATGGCAAGGGGATAAAGGTAGTTGCATATGTGGACGATATTGCAGTAATGGTGTCAGAGAAATTTCTGGACACTATCTCAGATATAATGTGTGAGGCTTTGCAGGTTCTATCTGACTGGGCAAGGAACTGCGGTTTTGGTGTTAAGAAGAACGGAGCTAGTGCTCTTCACTAGAGCAAGGAAAACCACCGGGTATAAAGACCCACAATTTCAAGGGACGAGATTGAGTCTCTCCAGATCGACCAATAACATGGGAGTTATCTTTGACTTCTTTTGACTGCAGTCTGTCAAAAGAAGTGCTATGTGACACTTTTTGCGTGCCAAAAACTGGCCGGGGAACGCTGGGAGATGAAGCCATATTTATTCCACTGGCTTTTTACAACAGTTATAAGACCAGTAGCCACCTATGGCTGCCACGTCTGGTGGACCATTACGAGACATCGCAACCATATATAGAAATTCAGCAGGATAAACAGAACGACTCTCATTTACATGACTGGTGCGATGAGGACAACGGCCACTGCAGCTCTGGAGGTTTTAATGGGAATTTGCCCGCTTGATCTACACATCAGGAAGACAGCCGAGGTGATGCTCATGAGACTGAAGAGCTTAGACTTACTCCTAAATACGGCCTGCAGGCACGCGGAATTGGTTGCTTCAACGCTTAAGGACGGACTATATGGCGACTCGGCATGTATATGAGGGCAAGCTAAGATTGATTATCCCAAGTATAGATGACTGGGAGGAAAAGCTTATACTTTTTGGAGATCTGAACATTTATACGGACGGATCGGAGATGGCTGAAGGCACGGTCAGTGGTATCTACTGCGAGGAGCTAGGAATCAGGGAGTCATATTGAATGGACAACTCATGCAGTATGTTTCAGGCGGAGGTATTTGTTATTGCCAAAGCTGTGGAGCTCCTGTTGATGAGGCCGATATTCAGAAGCGATATCTGCTTCTTCATCGACAGCCGGGCAACATTGAAGGCCTTGGATAATACGAACATAACGTCGAAGGTAGTCAGCCGCTGTCGTAGAGAACTCAGAGTTCTCGCTGAACAGCATAATATAACTCTGTGCTGGGTACCTGGACATTATGCAATAAGGGGCAATGAGGAGGCAAATGTTACTATGATTACTCACAGTAGATGAGATTATTACTTCTCTTCACGCCAAGGACGAGATTGAGTCTCTCCAGATCGGCCAAGAACTTGGGAGTTATCTTCGACTCTAGACTAAACTAAACTGGCTGGAAAATTCTGCAGTCCGTCAAAAGAAGTGCTATGCGACACTTTTTGCGTGCCGAAAACTGGCCGGGGAACGCTGGGGGATGAAGCCGTATTTATTCCACTGGCTTTTTACAGCAATTATAAGACCAGTAACCACCTATGGCTGCCACGTCTGGTGGACCATTACGAGACCTCGGAACCATATACAGAAATTCAGCAGGATAAACAGAACGGGTCTCATTTACATGACTGGTCCGATGAGGACAACGGCCACTGCAGTTTTAGAGGTTTTTGGGAATTTGCCCGCTAGATCTACACATCAGGAAGACAGCCGAGGTGATACTCATGAGACTGAAGAGCTTAGACATACTCCGAAACACGGCCTGCAGGCACACGGAACTGGTTGCTTCAGTTGGGTAATGCTTAAGGACGGACTATATGGCGACTCGGCATGTATATGAGGGCAAGCTAAGGTTGATTATCCCAAGTATAGATGACTGGGAGGAAAAGCGTATACTTTTTGGAGATCTGAACATTTATACGGACGGATCGAAGATGACTGAAGACACGGGCAGTGGTATCTACTGCGAGGTCTCTAACAACCATGCGAGGAGCTAGGAATCAGGGAGTCATATGGAATGGACAACGCATGCAGTCTCTTTCAGGCGGAGGTATTTGCTATTGCCAAAGCTGCGGAGCTCCTGATGATGAGGCCGATATTCAGAAGCGATATCTGCTTCTTCATCGATAGCCAGGCAGCAATGAAGGCCTTGGATAATGCGAACGTAACGTCGAAGGTACTCAGCCGCTGTCGCAATGAACTCAGAGTTCTCGCTGAACAGCATAATATAACTCTGTGCTGGGTACCTGGACTTTATGGAATAAGGAGCAGTGAGGAGGCAGATGTTACTATGGTTACTCACAGTAGATGGATGATATTATTACTTCTCTTCACGCCAAGGACGAGATTGAATCTCTCCAGATCGGCCAAGAACTTCGAGTTATCTTTGACTCTAGACTGAACTGGCTGGAAAATACTGCAGTCCGTCAAAAGAAGGGCTATGCGGCACTTTATGCGTGCCAAAAACTGGTCGGGGAACGCTGGGGGATGAAGCCGTCTTTATTCCACTGGCTTTTTACAACTGTTATAAGACCAGTAGCCACCTATGGCTGCCACGTCTGGTGGACCATTACGAGACATCGGAACCATATACAGAAATTCAGCAGGATAAACAGAACGGCTCTCATTTACATGACTGGTACGATGAGGACAACGGCCACCACAGCTCTGGAGGTTTTAATGGGTATTTGCCCGCTTGATCTACTCATCAGGAAGACAGCGGAGGTGATTTCATGCGACTGAAGAGCTTAGACTTACTCCGAAACACTGCCTGCAGGCACGCGGAACTGGTTGCTTCAGTTGGGCAACGCTTAAGGACGGACTATATGGCGACTCGGCATGTATATGAGGGCAAGCTAAGATTGATTATCCCAAATATAGATGACTGGGAGGAAAAGCATATACTTTTTGGAGATCTGAATATTTATACGGACGGATCGGAGATGGCTGAAGGCACGATCAGTGGTATCTACTGCGAGGAGCTAGGAATCAGGGAGTCATATGGAATGGACAACTCATGCTGTATCTTTCAGGCGGAGGTATTTGCTATTGCCAAAGCTGCGGAGCTCCTGTTGATGAGGCCGATATTCAGAAGCGATATCTGCTTCTTCATCGACAGCCGGGCAACAATGAAGACCTTGGATAATACGAACATAACGTTGAAGGTAGTCAGCCGCTGTCGTAGAGAACTCAGAGTTATCGCTGAACAGCATAATATAACTCTGAGCTGGCTACCTGGACATTATGGAATAAGGGACAACGAGGAGGCAGATGTACTGGCTAAGGAAGGTGAACGCGTCACGGACGGGGGGAAAACGTCCGTAACTATGTTTATATACTCACAGGGTCAATGCTAAATATAATGATCTGTAGAAGGAACGCTGGACCTCATCTGTGGGTTGCGAGCAGACCAAGCTGATATGGAACGCAAGAGTAATAGGAATTCAGGATTTCTAATGGCGACGAATAACAGGATGGATGATAAGTCCCGGTCTGACACATAGATGGCGTCGCTAGTATTAAATGCATATTATTTTTATATAGTACCAACCTTCAAATGATTCGTGTCAAAATTTGACGTCTGTAAGTCAATTAGTTGGTGAGATAGAGCGTCTTTTGTGAAGCAACTTTTGTTATTGTGAAAAAATGGAACAAAAAAGGAATTTCGTGTTTTGATAAAATACTGTTTTCTGAAGGGAAAAAATACGGTGGAAGCAAAAACTTGGCTTGATAAAAAGTTTCCGGACTCTGCCCCAGGGAAATCAACAATAATTGATTGGTATGCAAAATTCAAGCGTGGTGAAATGAGCACGGAGGACGGTGAACGCAGTGGACGCCCGAAAGAGGTGGTTACCGACGAAAACATCAAAAAAATCCACAAAATGATTTTGAATGACCGTAAAATGAAGTTGATCGAGGTAGCAGAGGCCTTAAGGATATCAAAGGAACGTGTTGGTCATATCATTCATCAATATTTGGATATGCGGAAGCTCTGTGCCAAATGGGTGCCGCGCGAGCTCACATTTGACTAAAAACAACAACGTGTTGATGATTCTGAGCGGTGTTTGCAGCTGTTAACTCGTAATACACCCGATTTATTCCGTCAATATGTGACAATGGATGAAACATGGCTCCATCACTACACTCCTGAGTCCAATCGACAGTCGGCTGAGTGGACGGGGACCGGTGAACCGTCTTCGAAGCGTGGAAAGACTCAAAAGTCCGCTGGCAAAGTAAAGGCCTCTGTTTTTTGGAATGCGCATGGAATAATTTTTATCGATTATCTTGAGAAGGGAAAACCCATCAACAGTGACTATTATATGGCGTTATTGAAGCGTTTGAAGGTCGAAATCGCGGCAAAACAGCCCCATATAAAGAAGAAACAAGTATATACGGCCGTAAGTTCGGCCAGGCCGAATCTTATGTCTCCTCCACCATGGATTGCGTAGAAACTTCTACGAAAGACTGTCATCCACAAATTTCAACTCACTCGGATGAAATTTGCTTCTCCAAGAGGCTGCAAAACCAAATCTCGGGATCGGTTTTTATGGGGGCTATAAATGATTATGGACTGATATGGACCACTTTTGGCATGGTTGTTAAATATCATATACTACGCCCACGTACCAAATTTCAACCGGATCGGATGAATTTTGCTTCTCCAAAGGCACCGGAGGTCAAATCTGGCGATCGGTTTATATGGGAGCTAAATATAATTATGGACCGATATCGACCAATTTTTGCATGGGTGTTTGAGGCCATATATTAACATCACGTACCAAATTTCAACCGGATCGGATGAATTTTGCTTCTCCAAAGGCACCGGAGGTCAAATCTGGCGATCGGTTTATATGGGAGCTAAATATAATTATGGACCGTTATGGACCAATTTTTGCATGGCCATTAGAGACCATATACTAACACCATGTACCAAATTTCAGCCGGATCGGATGAAATTTGTTTCTCTTAGATGCTCTGCAAGCCAAATCGGGGGATCGTTTTATATGGGGGCTATATATAATTATGGACCGATATAGACCAATTTTTGCATGGTCATTAGAGACCATGTACTAACATCATGTACCAAATTTCAGCCGGATCGGATGAAATTTGTTTCTCTTAGAGGCTATGCAAGCCAAATCGGGGGATCGGTTTATATGGGGGCTATATATAATTATGGACCGATGTGGACCAATTTTTGCATGGTTGTTAGAGACCATATACTAACACCATGTACCGAATTTCAGCCGCATCGGATGAAATTTGCTTCTCTAGAGGCTCCGCAAGCCAAATCGGGGGATCGGTTTATATGGGGGCTATATATAATTATGGACCGATGTGGACCAATTTTTGCATGGTTGTTAGAGACCACATACTAACACCATGTACCAAATTTCAGCCGGATCGGATGAAATTTGTTTCTCTGAGAGGCTCCGCAAGCCAAATCGGGGGATCGGTTTATATGGGGGCTATATATAATTATGGACCGATGTGGACCAATTTTTGCATGGTTGTTAGATACCATATACTAACACCATGTACCGAATTTCAGCCGGATCGGATGAAATTTGCTTCTCTTAGAGGCCTCGCAAGCCAAATTTGGGGGTCCGTTTATATGGGGGCTATATGTAAAAGTGGACCGATATGGCTCATTTGCAATACCATCTGACCTACATCAATAACAACTACGTGTGCCAAGTTTCAAGCCGATAGCTTGTTTCGTTCGTAAGTTAGCGTGATTTCAACAGACGGACGGACGGACGGGCATGCTCAGATCGACTCAGAATTTCACCACGACCCAGAATAAATATACTTTATGGGGTCTTAGAGCAATATTTCGATGTGTTACAAACGGAATGACAAAGTTAATATACCCCCCATCCTATGATGGAGGGTATAAAAAGTGTTGTTCGACCAAGACAACGCACCGTGCCACAAGTCATTGAGATGGCAAAAATTCATGAATTGGGCTTAGACCGGGGACTTATCAGCCAACCTGTTAGAGAGGACCTGAGGCCGTTGATAGGCATCATAACGGGACACAATACACTTTGGAAGCATTTGGTAAGGATTGGCTTAATGGCCGATGATATTTGTAGATGGTGCCTTGACACGAAGGCCACAGGAGACTCTTACCATTTTCTGTGCCAGTGTCGGGCATTATCTCTTAGAAGAAACAAGATACTGGGCTCCTTTTTCTTGAGGTACGGGACAGTAATTTAAAGTATATACTCGCCTTCAGGATGGAAGACGTAGAGAACCGTAAATGAGATGTGACCGACCCGGGCAGAGGAAGACAGACGTCGAAGAGTAAAGAGACAACCATGAGGAATCATAATGGACCAGCATGTATAAGTGGACACCATTTTTCCGTTCTACGGATTTGGTGTCATCCTCGATGACCTAACCTAACCTAAGACTTTCCAAACTCTCCTCATATTCAAATAAAATAACTAATGTATTTATTATGCTTAAGTTTTCATATCTTAGACCAACCTAATTGCCATTTAAAACCAATAACAATAATAATAAATTTCAACTAATTTTGTGTACCACAACAAAATATCGAAAGATATTGCATCACCCCAGATAGGGAAAAGGGCGTGCAGACGAATAATTTACATAGCCAATATTTATATCCAATACAAGATAAACACAAACAAGGTCTTCCTATTTTTGCATTGTTCTATGTAAATATAATGCTCCATTTGCCATTTCAATATCCTTGGATAGCATAGACATTTCAATGGCTTCGTTTCCTTTTATTCATACAAGGAGTGCTTGCCAATTGGCTTCGGGGGTAAGGTAAAGAGTTATTGTTTTAAATTAAGGTAAGAGAAACCAATTGAGAAGTTCAGACTTTATATATGCCCCGTTTAGTTTTTGTTTTGCCTATCCTATGTCCATTCTGGTATTGGCCCATAGTCATGTAGTTCCATGTGAATTATAGCTCAGTTGAAGCGAAAAGGCTTTTGTTGCAAACCATTCAAGTGAGAAATTTGTTTCACTTAACATTCGAACAAGATTCGTTCGATGAGTAAACAATATTTTCCCTAACAAATTGCCATGAAACCGTGAAGCAATTTTCCATTGAAAAATGGTTTCCAAGCGTATTTAAACGTAAGCAATTAGTTATTCTTTTTGTTTTAAGTGGATATTTTAATATGCATTGTTAAAGATTGCTTAGAGAATCGAATCATCGATGATAGTGGTACCTAGTTCCCGGAAAACTTTAAATTTTCAAAAGTTCGGGCAAGGAGAAGGTGCCAGATATATTCATTTCATAACCTCCCACACGTTCTCTATAAATTCCAGGTAAATGGAAGAAGTTTAAATTTTTCACTATTCCCTTTGGAAAAATCTAAATCGACAAGATATCGAAAAATATCAGGGACCGTAACGGTTATAAGTGCTATCAAAAAAGTTATTTTTTAATCGTTATTTTGTGACTAAAAAAATAAAAACTCGAATGAAACTGTTAAAAAGAGAGTTTTATTTATCCGTCATAAATAAAACTCTCTTTATGAGTTTTATTTTTTCCTTCAGAAAATGATACTCTTTTTTGGAGTTTTATTTTTTTCTTCAGAAAATAAAACTCTTTATAGGATCCGCGTCTTCAATGCATCATAGCGAAGGAGCCATTACAATTAATGTGTGCTCGAACACATCTTAAAGAAGTGATGATTCGGATTTTGCCGTTTGAGAATCAAGTAAGTTGTAAACATATTTAATAATTCTTTTTCTAAAAAGGCTATTTATTTGTTTTTCTCTTTGCAGATAAATAGTCAAAATAGCCAATGCGATGATCGACCGGATGTTTGCGATACATCGTAATCGAATACATCGCTTTTGGGTCAATTTTTGAACACCCTAAATGTTGACAGGGAACAAGAAAGTGAAGAAACTGATAATGAGGAAGAAAAAAAAGCCTTCTATGAAATCGATAACTTTTCCCCAAGGCCCTTGTCGATTGATAAACCTCTTTTTGAGTTCTGGGAAGCAAAAAGAGTAAATTATCCGTATTTGTATATATTGGCAAAAACTGTACAGTGTGTTCCTGCAACCCAAGTAAGTGTGGAAAGAACATTCTCTGCTCTTAAATTAGTACTGAGCGACCTACGTTCAAATCTTTCCGTTTAAAATTTGGAAAAAATTATGTTCGTTAAATTAAACAAATAAATTAATACAAACTTTATGTGAGATAGACTCAATAAAACAAGAAACTGTAAAAAAAAGAAAAATAAATGAATATGAGTTTTATTTAAGACGGAAAAAATTAAACTCCTGAAAAGAGTTTTATTTTCCGAAGAAAAAAATAAAACTCCAAAAAAGAGTATTATTTTCTGAAGAAAAAAAAAATAAAACTCCAAAAAAGAGTATTATTTTCTGAAGGAAAAAATAAAACTCCTAAACAGAGTTTTATTTATTACCTTTTATTTTTACGTTGAAAAATAACCGTTAACTTTGGAGTTGGGAGCGTTTTTTTAATATCACCATAGATTCTGAAAGAGCTTTCCGAGATGAATCTTATGGTATATGACAGTATAGGTCTCCGTTGACTCTAACATGAAGAGTTTTTGAGTTTACATTTTCTGCATAACAGTTATTTACGGTCCCTGAAAAATATTGTACACAATATTAATTTTAATCTCCTGTGTTCCCTGTAAATTTTGAACTAAATCGGAGAAGTTTAGATTTTTCACTATACTTTAAAAAACAGGGACGTCCCCTTTCACTATCAAATATAAAAAACAAGTAAAGAAAGTCTAAAGTCGGGCGAGGCCGACTATATTATATCCTGCACCACTTTGAAGATCTAAGTTTTCGATACCATATCACATCCGTCAAATGTGTTGGGGGCTATATATAAAGGTTTGTCCCAAATACATACATTTAAATATCACTCGATTTGGACAGAATTTGATAGACTTTTAAAAAATCTAAAGACTCAAAATTTAAGTTAAGTGGAACACAATTTTAGTAAAAAAATATGGGAAACATTTAAATCTGAAGCAATTTTAAGGAAACTTCGCAAAAGTTTATTTATGATTTATCGCTCGATATATATGTATTAGAAGTTTAGGAAAATAAGAGTAAGTTTTACAACTTTTCGACTAAGCAGTGGCGATTTAACAAGGAAAATGTTGATATTTTGACCATTTTTGTCGAAATCAGAAAAACATATATATGGGAGCTATATCTAAATCTGAACCGATTTCAATCAAATTTGGCATGCATAGCTACAATGCTAATTCTACTCCCTGTGCAAAATTTCAACTAAATCGGAATTAAAAATTGGCCTCTGTGGTCATATGAGTGTAATTCGGACGAAAGCTATATATGGGACCTATATCTAAATCTGAATCGATTTCAACCAAATTTGGCACGCATAGCTACAATGCTAATTCTACTCCCTGTGCAAAATTTCAACTAAATCAGAGTTAAACATTGGCCTCTGTGGTCATATGTGTGTAAATCGGGCGAAAGCTATATATGGGAGATATATCTAAATCTGAACCGATATCAACTAAAATTGGCACGCATAGCTACAATGCTAATTCTACTCCCTGTGCAAAATTTCAACTAAATCGGAGCAAAAAAGTTGCCTCTGTTGTCATATGAGTGTAAATCGGGCGAAAGTTATATATGGGAGCTATATCAAAATCTGAACCGATTTCAATAAAATTTGGCACACTTAACTACACTATTCATTGTACTCCTAGTGCAAAATTTCAACCAAATTGGGGTAAAGCACTCTGGCTTCTGGGGCCATATAAGTCCACATTGGGCGAAATATATATATATATATATATTTATATATGGGAGCTATATCTAAATCTGAATTCTGAGCCAAAACACATACTTGTGCCAAATTTGAAGTCGATTGGACTAAAACTGTGACCTAGACTTTGATTACAAAACTGTGTTCACGGACAGGCGGACAGACGGACATCGCTATATCGACTCAAGAACATATGCACTAACTTATAATACCCTGTTCCACAGTGTGGCGCAGGGTATAAAAAGGCGATTAAATACGTATATAATTAAGTTTGAAAAAAATGTCTATAGAAATAAATTCTGATAATTGGTTGATAGTTTTGCTGCAAGTAGAGGATGCTGATGAGAAATGTGGTAATTCCGAAACGTGCGTCCATCCAACCATCTTGCAGTCTATAGGGCTTTGCCCAAATAAATTTGACAAACATTTTTTTCCTCTGTTGGTTAAGCTACACTTGTAGTTTAGTCAATGCATAGTTTTAAGCTGAAATCAAAAACAACAACAATGATTAAAGAAAAAAAAAACAACAATAACAAAACAAAACGAATGAAATAAAATTTTGACAAAATAAAATTTTTTCAACATTTTCTATAGATGTAAAATTTGGACAAAATTTTCTATAGAAATAAAATTTTGACAAAATGTTCTATATATGGACCAATTTTGGCATGGTTATTAGCGGCCATATACAAACACCACGTTCCAAATTTCAACCGAATCAGATAAATTTTGCTCCTCCAAGAGGCTCCGGAGGACAAATCTGGGGATAGGTTTATATGGGGGTTATATATAATTATGGACCGATATGCACCAATTCTTGCATGGTTGTTAGAGACCATATACTAACACCACGTACCAAATTTCAACCGGATCGGATGAATTTTGTCCCTGCAAGAGGCTTCAGAGGTCAAATCTGGGGATCGGTTTATATATAATTATGGACCTATATGGACCAATTTTTGCATGGTTGTTAGAGACCATATACTAACACCACGTACCAAATTTCAACCGGATCGGATGAATTTAGCTCCTCTAAGAAGCTCCGGAGGTTAAATCTGGGGATCGGTTTATATGGGGGCTATATATAATTATGGACCGATGTGGACCAATTTTTGCATGGTTGTTAGAGACCATATACTAACACCATGTACCAAATTTTAGCCGGATCGGATGAAATATGATACTCTTAGAGGCTCCGCAAGCCAAATCTGGGGGTATGTTTATATGGGGGCTATACGTAAAAGTGGACCGACATTTGCAATACCATCTGACCTACATCAATAACAACTACTTGTGCCAAGTTTGAAGTCGATAGCATGTTAAATTCATCGCTTCTGCGCCAATTTTGCACCGTATCCGAAAAGAACATTGTCAATCCTTTTTTGAGTGACGTTGTTTTTACTGGGTAGTTACGTTGCGATTCGCGCCATCTTTGAAGAAACACGGAACGAAAGTGCGTCAGCTGTTTAAATCATTGTTAGCAAAAAGATAATAGCTAAAAACCACCCTTTATATACACAGATTTTAATATTCTCCACATATAAACTGGTCAAAATTATCCACAGTATAAACCTACATAATTTACGTCTCGAATCATATGGAAAGCTAAATTTTCATAAAATTTTATTAAATGGTGGAGAAAATTTGTCACAATTTGATTTCTATAGAAAATTATGTAAAAATGTGATTTCTATAGTAAATGTTGTCAAAATTTTTATTTCTATAAAAAAATTTGTCACCATTTTTTTTCTATAAAAATTTTTTGCTATCAAAAATATTGTCACAATTTTATTTTTAGCGAAAATTTTGTCAAAATTTTATTTCTATGGGAATTTTTTTCAAACATTTATTTCTATCGAAAATTTTCTCCAAATGTTATTTCTGTAGAAAATTTTGTCAAAATTTTATTTTTATAAAAAAAGATTGTCAAAATTTTATTTCTGTAGAACATTTTCTAAAAAATTTATTTCTACCGAAAGTTTTCTCAATTTTTTTTTCTATAGAAAATTTTCTCAAAATTTTATTTCCATAGAAAATTTTGTCAAAATTTTATTTCTGTAGAACATTTTCTAAAAATTTTATTTCTACCGAAATTTTTTCCTATAAAATGTTTTTTCTATAAAAAATTTTGTCACAATTTTATTTCTATGGAAAATTTTATTTCTAATGAAAATTTTTTGTCAAACTTTAATTTCTGTAGAACATTTCATAAAAATTTATTCATTTTCTTTTTATTCGACCTTCATCGTTTCATTATATTTTCTAAAAATTTTATTTCTACCGAAAGTTTTCTTAAAATTTTATATCTATAGAAAATTTTCTCAAAATTTTATTTCTATAGAAAATTTTATCAACATTTTTTCTGTAGAAAACTTTGTCAAAATTTTATTTTTATAGAAAATTTTGTCAAAATTTTATTTGTATAAAAAATTTTGTCGAAATTTTATTTTTATAGAAAATTTTGTTGAAATTTTATGTATATAGAGAATTTTGTCAAAATTTTATTTGTATAGAAAATTATGTCGATATTTCATTTTTATAGAAAATTTTATCAAATTTTTATTTGTATAGTAAATTTTGTCAAAATTTTATTTCTATAGAAAACTTGATTAAAATTGCATTTCTGTAGAAAGTTTGGTTAAAATTTTATTTCTGTAGAAAATTTGGTTAAATTTTTATTTCTATAGAAAATTATGTAAAAATCTGATTTTTATAGTAAATGTTGTCAAAATTTTATTTCTAAGGAAAATTTTCTAAGAATTTTTTTTCTACCAAAATTTTTTTCAAAATTTTATTTCAATAGAAAATTTTGTCAAAATTTTATTTCTATTGAAAATTTTGTCAAAATTTTATTTCTATAGAATATTTTGTCAAAATTTAATTTTTATAGAAAATTTTGTCGAAATTTTATTTTTATAGAAAATTTTGTCAAAATTCTATATCTATAGAAAATTTTAAAATTTTATTTCTATAGAAAATTTGGTTAAGATTTTATTTCTGTAGCAAATTTGATTAATTTTTTATTTCTATAGTAAATTATGTAAAAATGTGATTTCTGTAGTAAATGTTGTCAAAGTTTTATTTCTATCGAAAATTTTGTCAACATTTTATTTCTCTAGAAGATTTTGTCAAAATTTTATTTCTATGGAAAATTTTTTCAAACATTTATTTCTATCGAAAATTTTCTCCAAATGTTATTTCTATAGAAAATTTTGTCAAAATTTTATTTTTGTAGAAAATTTGGTTAAAATTTTATTTCTATAGAAAACTTTCTCAAAATTTTATTTCTATAGAATTCTACCAATCTACCCATAAAGTAAAAAATTTACCATTTTTTAGTAGAATTCTACCAACTGTGGCAACCGTGGCTTCAAACATATAATTTTTGCACCGAAATATATGATCATATATACCTATTTTTTATTAATTTAATTAAAACTATCATTAGACTATTTAAAAATATTAATCCAAATAAAACCAGTTGTTTAAAAACTGTGATATTGCCACTTGATTGTAGTTGTAAGAAAAGAGCAAATGAATTGCTACTAGGACAGCCGAAGATATGACCGAATACTTTGGAAATTATTATGTTTCCAAACCTAACCACTAATAAAAATAAGTTGCCATATAATGTTCATTCTTTCCTACAAATGGTCCCCGCATTGCACTACTTCGTAAACTTAGCCATATTGTGGACACAAACCAAAAGCTTATAAAAGCTCTAACGAAAAGCAACAGCATCCATCTTTGCGCACGCCTTTGTCATATCTGTCATATATTACAAGGATGCTAATGGTAAACCGCACACACATACACCTACACACTCGGCCATAGCCATCTCGACTTATTCACTCACAGTTTAGCTTTAGTACATCAACAGCTTTCGGAGGCATCGAACATATTTCCAAATAACTAAACCAAATGCCGTATCATGTCGGTTTAAAATAAAAGTCCCAGTGACAACAGAAGATTGAAGAAGATTTTTTTTTTACATCTTCACATTCAAAATCGTCTATCGATTAGAATTCGTTCAAATTACAAAAATCGGAAAAATCGGTGAAATTTTTGGATTGAAAAGTGGCAAATTTTGAAGATAACACAATGAATACGATGGTTATAGTGTTAATGATATGTGGCCAACTTCTTTTTGGCCATATTCCCAATTGCAATGCTTTGCCGGATGTAATAAAAATTGGTAAGGAAAATTTTTTCGGTGACATTTCCTCAATGCTGTCCTCATCGTTAGGATGTATCTGCCTATGGACTTTTGTGCTTGAGCTATGACTTTTTTTCTCTTCAAAGTTTGAATGGTGGTGTATGTGTGTGTGCACGCCAGTGTGGTTAGCAGATTTGGTGTTGAGGCTTTGCAAGAAGAAAACAGTACCCATATGTGCCTATGTATGCGTGAGAGTTTGTTTGGGAAGAAAAAAAACTTGTCGAGGTTCGTGAGTAAGAGTGGTTGTAAGTGTTTGGGTATTGTTTACGTTTGGAGTACTAAAATAAACTCACACTTACACACACATACACCTTCACGAAGAAATTCATGATAATAACAAAGACTGGCGGCCAGTTGTAAACAAATCGTAATTTTTGCGATTGAAACGTGCTATGGCGAGGCGGCATTTCTTGTGCCAATGTGTTGGCAGTTGTTGTGTGTAGCGTAAATGACAGTTAACAGTGTTGCTACTTTTTCTACGATTCACTCTCTCACTCTTTCTTTCTCTCGTGTAATGTAAACAAACACATTTCCTCGTTTGTTTTTGTTTCTTTTTATTTGGTGATTTCGAAAGCATGCCCTTATCACAACACAATTTTGTTTACTTAAATGGATTTGTTTTGTTTTTCATTCAAGGTGGCCTATTTCACCCCTCCGATGATAACCAGGAACTGGCTTTTCGTCAAGCTGTCGACCGCATTAATGCAGATCGATTAATTTTGCCACGTTCAAAGCTGGTTGCACAAATCGAACGCATTTCTCCTTTTGACAGTTTTCATGCCGGCAAAAGAGGTAAGTAAAGAAACTAAAAATGGAAATCGAGCGTAACGAGTATTAGGGTCAATATCTTCTTTTTAATAGCCGACTATCAGTGCTATTGATTGTTAGTAGAGTGTTTAATAGATTCAATTTCAAATTTGTATACCCTGCGCCACACTGTGGAACAGGGTATTATAAGTTAGTGCATATGTTTGTAACACCCAGAAGAAGACGAGATAGACACATGGTGTCTTTGGCAATAATGCTCAGGGTGGGTCCCTGAGTCGATATAACCATGTCCGTCTGTCCGTCCGTCCGTCTGTCTGTGAACACATTTTTATGATCAAAGTCTAGGTCGCAATTTAAGTCCAATCGCCTTCAAATTTGGCACATGTTCCTAATTTGGGTCAGAATAGAACCCTATTGATTTTGGAAGAAATCGGTTCAGATTTAGATATAGCTCCCATATATATCTAATATGGACCCAGCAGCCAGAGTTTTATACTGATTTGCTGAAATTTTGTACAAACATAACACTTAGTCGTATAGTCAAGTGTACCAAATTTGATTGAAATCGGTTCAGATTTAGATATAGCTCCCATATATATCTTTCGCCCGATATGGACTTATGCCCCAGAAGCTAGATTTTTGGCCGAATTTGGTTGAAATTGTGCACTAGGAGTACAATTAGTAGTATAGTCAAGTGTGCAAAATTTGGTTGAAATCGGTTCAGATTTAGATATAGCTCCCATATATATATTTTGCCCGATATGGACTAATATGGTTCTAAAAGCCAGAGTTTTGGCCCAATTTGGTTGAAATTTTGCACTAGGAGTAAAATTAGTAGTGCAGTTAAGTGTGCAAAATTTGATTGAAATCGGTTCACATTTAGATATAGCTCCCATATATATCTTTCGCCCGATATGGACTAATAGGTCGTAAAAGCCAGAGTTTTGGCCCAATTTGGTTGAAATTTTGCACAGGGAGTAAATTTAGCATTGTAGCTATGCGTGCCAAATTTGGTTGACATCGGTTCAGATTTAGATATAGCTCCCATATATATGTTTTTCCGATTTCAACAAAAATGGTCAATGTTGGTAAAATTTTCCTTGTAAAATAGCCACTGCTTAGTCGAAAAGTTATAAAAATGACTCCAATTTTCCCAAACTTCTAATACATATATATCGAGCGATAAATCATAAATAAACTTTTGCAAAGTTTCCTTAAAATTGCTTCAGATGTAAATGTTTCCCATATTTTTTACTATCATTGTGTTCCACCCCATGCATTAGCCGACTTAAATTTTGAGCCTATAGATTTTGTAGAAGTCTATCAAATTCTGTCCAGATCGAGTGATATTTAAATGTATGTATTTGGGACAAACCTTTATATATAGCACCCAACACATTTGACGGATGTGATATGGTATCGAAAATTTAGATCTACAAAGTGGTGCAGGGTATAATATAGTCGGCCCCGCCCGACTTTAGATTTTCCTTACTTGTTATACCCTGCACCATAGTACGGGGGGTCGTGGTGAAATTCTGAGTCGATCTGAGCATGTCCGTCCGTCCGTCCGTCCGTCCGTCTGTTGAAATCACGCTAACTTCCGAACGAAACAAGCTATCGAGTAGTTGTTATTGATGTAGGTCGGATGGTATTGCAAATGGGCCATATCGGTCCACTTTTACGTATAGCCCCCATATAAACGGACCCCCAAATTTGGCTTGCGAGGCCCCTAAGAGAAGCAAATTTAATCCGATCCGGCTTAAATTTGGTACATAGTGTTAGTATATTGTCTCTAACAACCATGCAAAAATTGGTCCTCATCGGTCCATAATTATATATATAGCCCCCTTTTAAACCGATCCCCCGATTTGGCTTGCGAGGCCTCTAAGAGAAGCAAATTTCATCCGATCCGGCTGAAATTTGGTACATGGTGTTAGTACATGGTCTCTAACAACCATGCAAAAATTGGTCTCCATCGGTCCATAATTATATATAGCCCCCATATAAACCGTTCACCAGATTTGACCTCCGGAGCCTCTTGGAAGACCAAAATTCATCTGATTCAGTTGAAATTTTGTACGTGGTGTTAATATACGGCTTCAAACTCCCATGCAAAAATTGGTTGAAATCGGGCCATAATTATATAACCCCCATATAAACCGATCCCCAGATTTGGCCTCCGGAGCCCCTTGGAAGAGCAAAATTCAACTGATTCTGTTGAATTTTTGAACATGATGTTAGTATATGGTATCCAACAACCATGCAGGACTTGGTTCATATTAGTCCATTTATATATATAGCCTCCATATAAACCGATCCCCAGATTTGACCTCCGGTGCCTTTTGGAGAAGCAAAATTCATCCGATCTGGTTTAAATTTGGTACGTGGTGGTAGTATATGATAATTAACAACCATGCCAAAAGTGGTCCATATCAGTCCGTAATCATATATAGCCCCCATATAAACCGATCCCGAGATTTGGTTTTGGAGCCACTTGGAGGAGCAAATTTCATCCGAGTCAGTTGAAATGTGATACATTGTGCTAGTATATGACCGTTAACAACCTTCTCTAACTAGGTCCATATGGGTCTATAGTTATATATAGCCCTCAGATAAATCGATCCGCAATCACACACAAATTGGTCCATATCAAGTTCATAATTTTATGTAAACCCCATATAAGCGACCCCCATTTTTATACCCTCCAACATAGGATGGGGGTATATTAACTTTGTCATTCCGTTTGTAACACATCGAAATATTGCTCTAAGACCCCATAAAGTATATATATTCTGGGTCGTGGTGAAATTCTGAGTCGATCTAAGCATGTCCGTCCGTCCGTCCGTCTGTCCGGCTGTCCGTCCGTCTGTGGAAATCACGCTAACTTCCGAACGAAACTAGCTATCGACTTGAAACTTGGCACAAGTAGTTGTTATTGATGTAGGTCGGATGGTATTGAAAATGGGCCATATCGGCCCACGTTTACGTATAGCCCCCATATAAACCGATCCCCAAATTTGGCTTGCGGAGCCTTCCGGAGCAGCAAAATTCATCCGATCCGGTTGAAATTTGGTACGTGGTCTAAGTATACGGTCTCTAACAACCATGCCAAAATTGGTCCATATCGGTCCATAAATATATATAGCTCCCATATAAACCGATCCCCAGATTTGACCTCCGGAGCCTCTTGGAGGAGCAAACTTCATCCTACCCGATTGAAATTTGGTACGTGGTGTTAGTATATGGTCTCTAACAACCATGCAAAAACTGGCCCATATCGGTGCATAATTATATATAGCTCCCATATAAACCGATCCCCAGATTTGACCTCCGGAGCCTCTTGGAGGGGTAAAATTCATCCGATCCGTTTGAAATTGGGTACCTGATGTTAGTATACGGTATCTAACAAGCATGCAAAAATTGGTCCATATCGGTCCATAATTATATATAGCTCCCATATAAACCGATCCCCAGATTTGAACTCTGGAGCCTCTTGGATGAGCAAAATTCATCCGATCCAATTGAAATTTAGTACGTGGTGTTAGTATATGGTATCTAACAACCATGCAAAAATTGGTCCATATCGGTCCATAATTATATATAGCTCCCATATAAACCGATCCCCAGATTTGACCTCCGGAGCCTCTTGGAGGAGCAAAAGTCATCCGATGCGGTTGAAATTTGGTACATTTCGTTAGTATATGGCCTCTAACAGCCATGCAAAAATTGTCAAATTTTATTACTATAGAAAGTTTTGTCAAAATTTCATTTCTATAGAAAGTTTTGTAAAAAGTTTATTTCTATAGCAATGTTTGTCAACATTTTATTTCCATAGAAAATTTTGTCAAAATTTTATTTCTATAGAAAATTTTGTAACAAATTTATTTCTGTAGAAAATTTTGTCAACATTTTATTTCTATAGACAATTTTGTCAACATTTTATTTCTATAGAACATTTTGTCAACATTTTATTTCTATAGAAAATTTTGTCAACATTTTATTTTTATAGAAAATTTTGTCAAAATTTTATTGCTATAGAAAATTTTGTCAACATTTTACTTCCATGGAAAATTTTGTCAACATTTTATTTCTATAGAAAATTTTGTCAAGTTTTTATTTCTATAGAAAATTTTGTCAAAATTTTATTTCTATAGAAAATTTTGTCAAACTGAATTATATACGTATTTAATCGGCCTTTTTTTTTTGTTTAATATATACCCCTTATGGACTAACTTACAATTTAGAAGACAGTGTTAAAACGTTTTACGATACCTTGCCATCGGCAAGTGTTATCGCAACCCAAGCAATTCGATTGTGGATGACAGCCTTTAGTAGAAGTTCCTACGCAATCCATGGTGGAGGGTACATAAGATTCGGCCTGGCCGAACTTACGGCCGTATATACTTGTTCAATTCTGGCTCTCTACGTACCGTGCAAAAGTCCATAAAAACTCGTAATTATTTGTAGATTACCTATTACCTATGCATACCTTTTTTGTCTAATATATATCGCGTATGAACTAACTCACAATTTAGAAAACGATGTTAAGAAGTTTTAAGATAACACAACCCAAGTAATTCCATTGTGACATGACAGCCTTTCATAGAAGTTTCGACGCAATCCATGGTGGAGGGTACATAAGATTCGGCCTGGCCGAACTTACGACCGTATATACTTGTTTTTTACTTACATTGTTTTCCACCTCACGACATTAGCCGATTTAAATTTAATGTCTATAAATATTGTAGAACTCTGTCCAGATCTGGTCAGATTTAAATATATGTATATGGGAGCATAAACCTTTATATATAGCATCCAACACATTGGACGGATTTGATATGGTATCGAAAACCTTGATCTACGAATTGGTGCAGGGTATAATATAGTCGGTCCCGCTTGACTTTAGACTTTCTTTACTTGTTAATATTCGCGAAAGTTGAAACTAGTCATTTTCAAAACTCTAAAACTAAACTTTTGTAAAATTTTAAAACTTCGAAAAGTTGACTTTTCAATTTTGTGAGAAAGCCGCAAAGTCGACAAAAATGGCAAAGTCATTACAATCATAAGTTCACATTTGATTAAAACTGAAACCTTAGTAAGACAAATTGTGTAAAAATTCAGCTAGCCTTATACTGGTACATTCATATTTGCTTTTATATCATTTTTCATATGGGTCAGGCAAGAAGAAGTCTGACATAGTGGGTCAAGCATCTTGACCTGACCTTTCATAGCGATCGTCATCGAAGTTCAACGAAAAAATTGAAGTGAAAGGTGTAACTAAACACGTCGAAAGTCTTGATGTAAAAAGTCGTCTGTTTACACCCAGAGAAGGAATATGATCACCTCAAACATGTTTTAAGAGCAAAATGTTATTTTTGGGTGGTGACCATGTAACATGGTTTTCGCAACCATGTTATTTTCTCGGAAATCATGTATCTGATCTCGGCAAGCAGCTTATATTTGACGAGAAAATAACATTTTAGTGACAAACATGTTACATGGTCACCATACAAAAATAACATTTTGCTCTTGAAACATGTTTGAGGTGATCATATTCCTTCTCTGCGTGTAATAATACTAAAAGTCGGCATAAACTTTTCAAATTCGGAGAACGTTGGAAAAAAAACCTTTTCAAATTTTGAAAAAATCCAAATATCGATTTTCGATTCTCAATACAATCAAAGATAATTGAGAAGAAGATGCAGTCTTGTCATAGCAAAACTGAAGCTCCAGAGGACTCTGCCAACAAAATATCATAAAGTTTGCGTCGACGTGTCTCTCAAATGTACTGCCGTTTGCGTCGGAAAATATCATAACATTTGTGTTTTTCATAAATTTCTGAATAAAAACCCACAAAAGCAGTACCAAAACGATTGTGGAAAACAAGTAAGGAAAATCTAAAGTCGGGCGGGGCCGACTATATTATACCCTGCACCACTTTGTAGATCTAAATTTTCGATACCATATCACATCCGTCAAATGTGTTGGGTGCTATATATAAAGGTTTGTCCCAAATACATACATTTAAATATCACTCGATCTGGACAGAATTTGATAGACTTCTACAAAATCTATAGGCTCAAAATTTAAGTCGGCTAATGCATGGGGTGGAACACAATGATAGTAAAAACAAGTAAGTAAAGTCTAAAGTCGGGCGAGGCCGACTATATTATACCCTTCACCACTATGTACACAAACATTTGTGTTACAATCTCAACTACTTCAAATTTGCTGGGAGCTGTATAAAGGTTTGCATTTCCAAATACAAATACTTTTAATGAAGACAATTTTTTGTATTTCTACAAAATCTAGAATAAAAATTTAAATCGGATAACGCCCTGGGATGAAACACAATTTTAGTAAAAAAAAAATATGGGACATATGAAGCGAGAGAAATTTTAATGCAATTGTACAAAAGAGCTTTTATGATTTATCAGGCGATACATATGTATTCGAGATATAGGACAATTTTCGTAATATTTACAATTTTTGCAACTCATCAGTGGTCAGATCTCGCCAAGATATGTGGTCAAGTGTGGGTTGTGATATATTATTTGGTCAAGTCGGGCGACTTGGAGCCTTATTTAAAACTCAAGCGTTCTGTGGAAATTCTGGCATTGCAGTGTATAGCATATGACTAAGATATGGGGAAATCATCACAGAATTTTGTATAAAGTCAGGGAATTTTGAATGAAAAAGTCGACCATATTTCCCCAACTCTGGTGTACGTATATATGGGAGCTATATATAATCTGAACCGATTTTGACTAAATTTGAAGTGCATCGTTAGAATACTAATTCTGCAATCTCTGCAAAATTTCACGTAAATGGGAGTATAACTTTGGCCCCCGTGGTCAAATGAGTGTAAATCGAGCGAAAGATATATATGGGAGCTATATCTAAACCTGAACCGATTTCAACAAAATTTGGCACACTTACCGATACTATTAAACGTACTCCTTGTGCAAAACTTGAAGCAAGTCAGGGCAAAACTCTGGATTTTGAGGTTATATAAGTGCAAATCGGACGAAAGATGTATATGGGAGCTATATCTAAATATGAACCGATTTCAATCAAATTTAGCAAGCATTGGTAGAATGCCAACTCTACTCTCTGTGCAAAATTTCACGAAAATAGGTAGTAAACTTTGGCCTCTGTTGCCATATGAGTCTAAAGCAGACGAAAGATATATATGGGAGCTATTTCTAAATCTGAACCGATTTGGCTGATATTTTGCAAGTTTTTCGAGACTCATAAAATATTCGGATGTACGGAATTTGAAGAACATCGGTTGATAAACACGCCAATTATAACCAGATCGGGAATAAATATATATGACAGCTATATCTAAACCTGAACCGATTTTTTACAAAATCAATAGCGATCGTCTTTGTTCCCCAAAACGACCCTATGCCAAATTTGAGGACGATCGGACTTAAACTGCGACCTGTACTTTGCCCACAAAAATACATGAACAGACAGACAGACGGACGGACAGACAGACAGACTGACGGACATCGCTAAATCGACTCAGAATTTAATTCTAAGACGATCGGTATACTAAACGATGGGTCTCAGACTTTTCCTTCTTGGCGTTACATACAAATGCACAAACTTATTATACCCTGTACCACAGTAGTGGTGGAAGGTATAAATATGGGAAACATTTAAATCTGAAGCAATTTTAAGGAAACTTCGCAAAAGTTTATTTATGATTTATCGCTCGATATATATGTATTAGAAGTTTAGGAAAATTAGAGTCATTTTTACAACTTTTGGACTAAGCAGTGGCGATTTTACAAAGAAAATGTTGGTATTTTGACCATTTTTGTCGAAATCAGAAAAACATATATATGGGAGCTATATCTAAATCTGAACCGAGAGATAGAGGGAGATATTTCAAAAAAATTTCAAACAAATTGGGCCAAACCTCTGGCTTCTAGGACCATATTAGTCCATATCGGGCGAAAGATATATATGGGAGCTATATCTAAATCTGAACCGATTTCAATCAAATTTTGCACACTTAACTGCACTACTAATTTTACTCCTAGTGCAAAATTTCAAACAAATTGGGCCAAACCTCTGGCTTCTAGGACCATATTAGTCCATATCGGGCGAAAGATATATATGGGAGCTATATCTGAATCTGAATCGATTTCAACCAAATTTGGCACACATAGCTACAATACTAAATCTACTCCCTGAGCAAAATTTCAACCAAATTGGGCCAAAACTCTGGCTTTTACGACCATATTAGTCCATATCGGGCGAAAGATATATATGGGAGCTATATCTAAATGTGAACCGATTTCAATCAAATTTTGCACACTTGACTATACTACTAATTGTACTCCTAGTGCAAAATTTCAACCAGATTCGGCCAAAAATCTGGCTTCTGGGGCCATATAAGTCCATATCGGGCGAAAGATATACATGGGAGCTATATCTAAATTTGAACCGATTTCTTCCAAAATCAATAGGGTTCTATTCTGACACAAATTAGGAACATGTGCCAAATTTGAAGGCGATTGGACTTAAATTGCGACCTAGACTTTGATCACAAAAATGTGTTCACAGGCAGACGGACGGACGACGGACATGGTTATATCGACCCTGAGCATTATTGCCAAAGACACCATATGTCTATCTCGTCTCCTTCTGGGTGTTACAAACATATGCACTAACTTATAATACCCTGTTCCACAGTGTGGCGCAGGGTATAATTAAAATAAAACGTGTGTGTATTTTAAAGCAAATATTCATTATGGTTTTATGTGAATATTGCCGTTTAAATTTATTCTTGGGCAGAGCTGCTTTGGAAAAAATTGACAAATAAAACAATTTTTTCTCATAGCCCTCTACACCTTGACATTTGTCTTCTCTTGATAAGAGCACAATGCTCAATCTTGTTATACTCAATTATCTTTGATACAATCCTAAGCATGGTTGCCATAGTTGGTAGAATTCTACCAAGCATGGTAGATTTTTTACAGTTTGGTATATTGGTCGAATTCTTGATGTTTTGGTAGATTTTGCAAAATACTTTCTATAGAAATAAAATGTTGACAAAATATTCTATAGAAATAAAATTTTGACAAAATTTTCTATAGAAATAAAACTTTGACAAAATTTTCTATAGAAATAAAATTTTGACAAAATTTTCTATAGAAATAAAATTTTGACAAAATTTTCTATAGAAATAAAATTTTGACAAAATTTTCGATAGAAATAAAATTTTGACAAAATTTTCTATAGAAATAAAATTTTGACAAAATTTTCTATAGAAATAAAATTTTGACAAAATTTTCTATAGAAATAAAATTTTGACAAAATTTTCTATAGAAATAAAATTTTAATAAAATTGTCTATAGAAATAAAATGTTGACAAAATGTTCTATAGAAATAAGATTTTGACAACATTTTCTATAGAAATAAAATTTTGACAAAATTTTCTATAGAAATAAAATTTTGACAACATTTTCTATAGAAATAAAATTAAAAAAAAAAATTTCTATAGAAATACAATTTTGAAAAAATTGTCTATAGAATTAAAATTTGACAAAATTTTCTATAGAAGTAAAATTTTGACAAAATTTTCTATAGAAATAAAATGTTGTCAAAATTTGCTATAGAAATAAAATTTTGACAAAATTTTCTATAGAAATAAAATTTTGACAAAATTTTCTATAGAAATAAAATTTTAATAAAATTGTCTATAGAAATAAAATTTTGACACAATGTTCTATAGAAATAAGATTTTGACAACATTTTCTATAGAAATAAAATTTTGACAAAATTTTCTATAAAAATAAAATTTTGCAAAAGTTCTATAGAAATAAAATTTTGACAAAATTTTCTATAGAAATAAAATTTTGACAAAATTTTCTATAGAAATAAAATTTTGACAAAAATTTCTAATGAAATAAAATTTTGACAAAATTTTCTATAGAAATAAAATTTTGCAAAAATTTCCTACAGAAATAAAATTTTTACAAAATTTTCAACTGAAATAAAATTTTGACAAAATTTTCTATAAAAATAAAATGCAGTCTATAGGGCTTTGCCCAAATAAATTTGACAAACATTCTTTTCCTCTGTTGGTTAAGCTACTCTTGTAGTTTAGTCAATGTATGGTTTTAAGCTGAAATAAAAAAACAACAACAATGCTTAAAGAACAAAACAACAATAACAAAACAAAACAAATGGAAAAATAAAAATAAAATTTTGCAAAAGTTCTATAGAAATAAAATTTTGACAAAATTTTCTATAGAAATAAAATTTTGACAAAATTTTCTATAGAAATAAAATTTTGACAAAATTTTTTATAGAAATAAAATTTTGAAAAAATTTTCTATAGAAATAACATTTGACAAATTTTTCTATAGAAATAAAATTTTAACAAAATTTTCTATAGAAATAAAATTTTAACAAAATTTTCTATAGAAATAAAATTTTAACAAAATTTTCTATAGAAATAAAATTTTGAAAAAATTGTCTATAGAAATAAAATTTTGACAAAATTTTCTATAGAAATAAAATTTTGACAAAAATTTCTAATGAAATAAAATTTTGACAAAATTTTCTATAGAAATAAAATTTTGCAAAAATTTCCTACAGAAATAAAATTTTTACAAAATTTTCAATTGAAATAAAATTTTGACAAAATTTTCTATAAAAATAAAATGCAGTCTATAGGGCTTTGCCCAAATAAATTTGACAAACATTCTTTTCCTCTGTTGGTTAAGCTACTCTTGTAGTTTAGTCAATGTATGGTTTTAAGCTGAAATAAAAAAACAACAACAATGCTTAAAGAACAAAACCAACAATAACAAAACAAAACAAATGGAAAAATAAAAATAAAATTTTGCAAAAGTTCTATAGAAATAAAATTTTGACAAAATTTTCTATAGAAATAAAATTTTGACAAAATTTTCTATAGAAATAAAATTTTGACAAAATTTTTTATAGAAATACAATTTTGAAAAAATTTTCTATAGAAATAACATTTGACAAATTTTTCTATAGAAATAAAATTTTAACAAAATTTTCTATAGAAATAAAATTTTAACAAAATTTTCTATAGAAATAAAATTTTAACAAAATTTTCTATAGAAATAAAATTTTGAAAAAATTGTCTATAGAAATAAAATTTGACAAATTTTTCTATAGAAATAAAATTTTGTCAAAATTTTCTATATAAATAAAATTTTGCAAAATATTTTCTACAGAAATAAAATTTTCTATAGAAGATTTTTTTAATTGGTAATTTTTTGGTAGAATTTTATCCAAATTTTGGCAGATTATTTTTGGCTCGAATGGCAACCGTGATCCTAAGGCGTAAACAATTGGTTCAAAATCAAAGCTTGGGAAAACGAATAGTATTCTACAATTCGATAACTCCATATGCTAAAGTTATAAAACTAAAATATTAAAAAAAAATTTAGCACAGCTCTTACACAAAAAAATATTTTTTGTCTTCAATCACGAAATTAATGGATCCGATTAATTTTTACTTGAAATCTCTTCAATCAGAGAAATGATAGTATCAATTAAAAAATTAATTGAAAGTCAATTTTAAAAAATAATTGTTATTATTAATTGTTTGATTGAATTTTATTTCAATAAAAAAATAATTTGATGAATCAATTAAATTTTTAATTTAATAAAACTCAATTAAAACTTTAATTGGAAAAATTTTCTTGAAATTTTTGTCTGTGTTATGGATCACATATTGCTACTGTTATCTACATTGTGGCTTATATGTTTTGTAAGCTACTTCAGGCTGCTATCATTAATAACTGCCCTCTTTTGTTTTCGATTCGTTTACATTCAGAAGTCAAATATTGGGGTGTCGGTTTATTTATTTGGGTGCTACATATAATTATAGACCAATAGAAACCAATTTTTACATGCTTGGATCGAACGGATCGAATGAAATTTATTCTCCCAAAATAATCCACAAGTCAAATCTCGTGGACTCGTGGCTCATTGGCAATACCATCTGACCTACATCAATACCATCTACTTGTACCAAGTTTCAAGTCGATAGCTTATTTCGTTCGGAAGCTTGCGTGATTTCAACAGACGGACGGACGGACATGCTTAGTTTGACTCAGAATTTCACCACGACCCAGAATATATTTACTTTATGGGGTCTTAGAGCAATATTTCGATGTGTTACAAACAAAATGACAAAGTTAATATACCCTCCCATCCTATGGGGGAGGGTATAGAAATATAATTCAAAATTTGTAAAAATGCCAATAGAGAAATTTTGATGATATTTCCCCAATTTTCCATTTGTCCCCATAATAACCTTTAACCTCCTACTAGAGATTTGAGATAATTTTTGTCAACTAACCAAATACTTGTTTTATTGACATCAAAGGCATTGTGATAAGAATGCTTATTCTGTCAAGTAACCAAAAAAAAATTATAATCTTTCAAAAGTTTGTAACCGCATAACAGCGAGTGGCTTAAATGCTAATCCTCTAAGAAGGGCTCTTGCATAACTATATCCTGTTGAATTAAAACGACCCACGAATATCTGAATAATAAAAGTAAATATTTCAAGTGTCTCCAAACCAGCATATTTAATCCAAGAACCATAGAATTATTCTATCCGTTCGAATTGTTCTATCGTTTCTTCCTTATAAGTCATTGTATTTGTACCATTCAAAAAGTAATCGTATTGTGTCAACAATTTCTCATATGTATGAAACCTACATGGTTCTCAAGATTTAGAGGTGGAAAGAGGGAATGAATCTACAGAGGATATTTGTGAAGAGAATATTGTGCACCGATTCTTGTAGAACAACATTTCAACACAAACGATGGTGGTGTCACCATCATCAGGTGGTAGATGTGGAAAATATAAAAAGGATGCACTTTCAAGTACAGTAATCTAAAGGAAAATTATGTGGGAATGGAATGTAAGGACAAAAGGCCAACTTACCTTAGTCATTTCCAAGGACTGAAGAGTTGGATATGCAGAAGATACCTTCCATTTTCTACTTTGCAAGTGGATTTTTTTTTTTCGTTATGTAGTACGACTACTGATGAGACATTCACTTACCAGTCGGATGAGACTTATCTTATACTACCAACCAACTACGACAATGCGCCCTCTTTTGCTCCAGAGCAAAAATATTTATTCTGCACAGTGAAATAGATAGGGATTTAACATTTCCTTAAAAATGGACAAGTAAAAAAATCATTAAATAGAATCGGGCAGATTGGAAGGCTTTGTGAACTAGGTTTTGTAACGAGAATCGAAAGATTTTTTTTAATTTTCATAACTTGGAAATTTTTTTTATACCCTGCGCCAGACTGTGGAACAGGGTATTATAAGTTAGGGCATATGATTGCAACGTCCAGAAGGAGACGAGATCGACATATGGTGTCTTTGGCAATAATGCTAAGGGTCAGCCCCTGAGAACGGCTGCTACACTTGGTAGAATTCTACCAAAGATGGTAGATTTTTTACTGTTTGGTAGCTTGGTATGGAATTCTTGATGTTTTGGTACAGTTTGCAGAATATTCCTCCCCAAGTCAGATGCACTTCACAAATTGCCTCTAGAAATAAAATTTTGATAAAATTTTCTATAGAAATAAAATTTTGACAAAATTAGCTATAGAAATAAAATTTTGACAAAATTTTGTATAGAAATAAAATTTTGACAAAATTTTCTATAGAAATAAAAGTTTGACAAAATTTTCTATAGAAATAAAATTGCGACAAATTTTTCTACAGAAATAAAATTTTGATAAAATTTTCTATAGAAATAAAATTTTGACAAAATTAGCTATAGAAATAAAATTTTGACAAAATTTTCTATAGAAATAAAATTTTTATAAAATTTTCTATAGATATAAAAATTTGACAAAATTCTTTAAAAATAACATTTTGATAAAATTTTCTATAGAAATAAAATTTTGACAAAATATTCTATATAAATACATTTTTGACAAAGTTTTCTATAAAAATAAAATGTTAACAAAATTTTCTATAGAAATCGCATTTTGACAAAATTTTCTATAGAAATCGCATTTTGACAAAATTTTTTATAGAAATAAAATTTTGACAAAATGTTCCATATATATAAAATTTGAATATAATCTTCTGTAGAAAAAACAATTTTGTCAAAATTTTCTGTAGAAAATACAATTTTAACAAAATTTTCTATAGAAATAAAATTTTGACAAAACTTTCTATAGAAATAAAATTTTGACCAAATTTCCTACAGAAATAAAATTTTGAAAAAGTTTTCTATAGAAATAAAATTTTGAAAAAATTTTCTATAGAAATAAAATTTTGACAAAATTTTCTATAGAAATAAAATTTTGACAAAATTTTCCAAAGAATTAAAATTTTAACAAAATTTTCTATAAAAATGACATTTTAACAAAATTTTTTATAGAAATAAAATGTTTACAAAATTTTCTATAGAATTAAAATTTTGACAAAATTTTTTATAGAAATAAAATGTTTACAAAATTTTCTATAGAAATAAAATTTTGACAATTTTTTCTATACAAATAAAATTTTTACAAAATTTTCTATAGAAATAAAATTTTTACAAAATTTTCTATAGAAATAAAATTTTGACAAAATTTTCTATAGCAATAAAATTTTAATAAAATTTCTTATAGAAATAACATTTCGAATCAATTTTCTATAGAAATAAAAGTTTCACAAAATTTCTATAGAAATAAAATTTTGACAACGTTTTCTATAGCAATAAAATTCTGATAAAATTTTCTATAGAAATAAATTTTGACAAAATTCTCTATAGAAATAAAATTTTGAAAACTATTTCTATAGAAATAAAATTTTGACAACATTTTCTATAGAAATAACATTTTGACAAAATTTTCTATAGAATTAAAATTTTGACAAAATTTTCTATAGAAATAAATTTTTTACAAAATTTTCTATAGAAATAAAATGTTAACAAAAATTTCTATAGAAATACAATTATGACAAAATTTTCTATGGAAATCGTATTTTGAAAAAAATGTTTATAGAAATAAAATGTTGACAAAATTTTCTATAGATATAAAATTTGGATATAATATTCCATAGAAACCAACTACGACAATGCGCCCCCTTTTTCTCCAGAGCAAAAATATTTACTCTGCACAGTGAAATAGATAGGGATTTAACATTTCTTTAAAAATTGGCAAGTAAAAAAATCATTAAATAGAATCGGGCAGATTGGAAGGATTTGTGAACTAGGTTTTGTAAAGAGAATCGAAAGTTTTTTTTTTTTTAATTTTCATAACTTGGAGCAGTCCAAATTATGTTTTTTTATACCCTGCGCCACAATGTAGAACAGTGTATTATAAGTTAGAGCAACACCCAGAAAGAGACGAGATATACAAATTGTGCCTTTGGCAATAATGCTCATGGCAGGCCTCTGAGCATTATTTATTGCCACAGTTGGTAGAATTCTACCAAAAATGGTAGATTTTTATTGTTTGGTAGATTGGTAGAATTCTTGATGTTTTGGTAGATTTTACAGAATATTCCTCCCCAAGTTCACAAATTGCCTCTAGAAATAAAATTTTAACAAAATTTTCTATAGAAATAAAATTTTGACAAAATTACCTATAGAAATAAAAATTTGACAAAATTTTCTATAGAAATAAAATTTTGACAAAATTAGCTATAGAAATATAAAATTGACAAAATTTTCTATAGCAATAAAATGTTGATAAAATATTATAAAAAATGAAAATTTCGACAATATTTTCTATAGGATTAAATTTTGAAAAAAAAATTCTATAGAAATAAACTTTTGATAAAATTTTCGGTAGAAATAAAATTTTAACAAACTTTTCTATATAAATAAATTTTTGACAAAATTTTCTATAGAAATAAAATTTTGACAAAATAAAAAGAAATAAAAAATTGACAAAATTTTCTATAGCAATAAAATGATATGATATGTTGATAAAATTTTATATAGAATTAAAACTTCGACAAACTTTTCTATAGAAATAAAATTGTGAAAACATAAATAGAAATAAAATAACATTTTGAAAACATAAACTTTTTGACAATATTTTCGATAGAAATCAAATTTTGACAAAAGTTTCTACATAAATAAATTTTTGACAAAATTATCTATAAAAATAAAATTTTGAATAAATTTTCAATAGAAATAAAATTTTGAAAAAAATTTCTATTTAAATCGTATTTTGACAAAATTTTTTATGGAAATAAAATTTTGACAAAATTTTCTACAGAAATAAAAATTTGAAAAAGTTTTCTATAGAAATAAAATTTCGAAAAAATGTTCTAGTTGAATCGTATTTTGACAAAATTTGTTATGGAAATAAAATTTTAACAAAATTTTCTATAGAAATAAAATTTTGACAAAATTAGCAATAGAAATAAAATATTGACTAAATTTTCCATACAAATAAAATTTTGACAAAATTTTCCAACGAAATAAAATTTTGACAAAAGTTTCTATAGAAATAAAATTTTGATAAAATTTTCTGTAGAAATAAAATGTTGACAAAATTTTCTATAGAAAAGACAATTTTGACTAAATTTTTCATAGAAATAAAATTTTAACAAAATTTTCAATAGAAATACAATTTTGCCAAATTTTCTTTAGAAATAAAATTTTTAAAAATTTTCTATAGAAATAAAATTTTGACAAAATTTTCCAAAAAAATAAAATTTTGATAAAATTTTTCAAAGAAATAAAATTTTGACAAAATTTTCCAAAGAAATAAAATTTTCTATAGAAATAAATTTTTCACAAAATTTTCCAAAGAAATAAAATTTTGACAAAAGTTTCTATAGAAATCAAATTTTAACAAAATTTTCTATAGAAATAAAATTTTGACAAAATAAAAAGAAATAAAAAATTGACAAAATTTTCTATAGCAATAAAATGATATGATATGTTGATAAAATTTTATATAGAATTAAAACTTCGACAAACTTTTCTATAGAAATAAAATTGTGAAAACATAAATAGAAATAAAATAACATTTTGAAAACATAAACTTTTTGACAATATTTTCGATAGAAATCAAATTTTGACAAAATGTTCTATATAAATAAATTTTTGGCAAAATTATCTATAAAAATAAAATTTTGAAAAAATTTTCTATTTAAATCGTATTTTGACAAAATTTTTTATGGAAATAACATTTTGACAAAATTTTCTACAGAAATAAAAATTTGAAAAAGTTTTCTATAGAAATAAAATTTCGAAAAAATGTTCTATTTGAATCGTATTTTGACAAAATTTGCTATGGAAATAAAATTTTAACAAAATTTTCTATAGAAATAAAATTTTGACAAAATTAGCTATAGAAATAAAATATTGACTAAATTTTCCAAAGAAATAAAATTTTGACAAAATTTTCCAAAGAAATAAAATTTTGACAAAAGTGTCTATAGAAATAAAATTTTGATAAAATTTTCTGTAGAAATAAAATTTTGACAAAATTTTCCATAGAAATAAAATTTTAACAAAATTTTCAATAGAAATACAATTTTGCCAAATTTTCTTTAGAAATAAAATTTTTAAAAATTTTCTATAGAAATAAAATTTTGACAAAATTTTCCAAAAAAATAAAATTTTGACAAAATTTTTCAAAGAAATAAAATGTTGACAAAATTTTCCAAAGAAATAAAATTTTCTATAGAAATAAATTTTTCACAAAATTTTCCAAAGAAATAAAATTTTGACAAAAGTTTCTATAGAAATCAAATTTTAACAAAATTTTCTATAGAAAAAAAATTTTGACAAAATTTTCCAAAAAAATAAAATTTTGACAAAATCTTCAATAGAAATAAAATTTTGACAAAATTTTCTATAGCAATAGAATTTTCTATAGAAATAACATATCAAATCAATTTTCTATAGAAATAAGATTTTGACAAAATTTTCTATAGAAATAAAATGTTGGCAACGTTTGCTATAGAAATTATATTTCGAATCATGTTTCTATAGAAATAAAATTTTGACAAAAATTTCTATTGAAAGAAAATGTTGACAAAATTTTCTAAAGAAATAAAAAATTTTCTATAAAATAAATTTTTTACAAAATTTCCTATAAAAATACCATTTTGACAATATGTTCTATAGAAACAAAATTTTGTCAAAATTTTCTATAGAAATAAAATTTTAACAAAATTTTCCATAGAAATAAAATGTTGACAAAATTTTCTATAGAAATACAATTTTGACAAATTTTCTATAGAAATTTTGACAAAATTAAGAAAAATAAAGTTTTAGTTAAATTGCATCATGGGTTTATCTCCAGTTTCGACCGAACACCACAAATGTTTTCAGCGGTGGATTATGCCCTCTCAATAATGCTAGTAACATTTCCGAGTGTTTCAAAGCTTCACCGCAATGTGGACATATCGGGCTGCCACTATACCTAACCTAACCTATGTGAAATTTTGCACAGAGAGTATAATTCACATTAGCTATGAATACCAAATTTGGTTGAGATCGCTTCAGATATAGAAATAGCTCCCATATATACAAGCGCCCGATTTTAGAAACCATGGTAAAAATGTGATTTTATCCGAATTGACTTGGTATTTTACACAGAGAGTAGATTTAACATTTTACTTAAGTGTCCCGATTTGGGTCCATATTAATTCAGATCTCGTTGTTATAGTTTCCTACAAATTTGAAGGACTTCCGATGGTATCGAAAATGTTGGTCTACAGAATGGTGCAGAATCTAATATAGACGGCCCTGTCCCACTCTCGACTTTCTTTATTGGTTTTCAATATGAAAATGACGATATTCAAAAAAAAATCGACTTTAGTCGTTATTGAAAAGTGGATTTCAAATGTACCGAAAATTTTTGATGTTTCCATTAATTAAGAATTTCCCAGAATTTTTTTCTATTAAATGTTTCTATAAATACTACAAAAATTGGTTTTCGCTACTATTGCATAAATTAAGTCTTAGTGGAGAGAAATATATAAAATACAAACCTATTTTTCCTTTCTTGGTTAAGGCACTCCTGAAGTTTAGTCAACACATGCTTTTAACCTGAAATCAAAACAATACAAAAATAAAATACTTTTATTATAATTTTGCATTTTTTTCGAAAATGTATTCTGCTTTTTTGATGTGATACTAATACAGGTACTAATGATTAACTTTCGTTGTAATGGGTTCTAGTCCAGTTAGATACAAAGATAGCGCTTTATTTCTGCTCAATTGTAGCAGTGCAGTTCTATATGTCAGAAATACACCGAATTATTTCTAACATGGCTGAAAGGTTTAACCATACCTAGGAAAATATTTCCATCTTTGCTGAGTCAAGAATTGAAATCACAACCATGTACACGGACGTATGTTTGGGTGTAAAAATTATATGTTTGGAACTCAAATTTTTTAATACAATATTTTTAAGTGCAAGCATATAATGTTCATAAGCTAGCATAACATGTTTGGGACATATATGTCAATATGTTAGAACATATTATGTTTGGGACATAAAGTGTTTGTAAATATAATATGCTTAGATGCAAACATATATTACTTTGGAAATAGCCTATGAACATATATGTGTTCAGAAAGAGAGACCTAGAGAGTATGCTACAAGTAAAATAATGGAAGTAATCAATTGGCGCCTTAAAAATGTATCCACACAAAGAAAATTTCATTAAAATTTTTTACTACCAATGTATGCCCTAAGATGAAACATAATATGTTTGACCAATACAAACAATATTTTGTTTGGATCAATACTGAAAATATATATGCTTGAAGCAAAATGTATTTGGGGTATATGTTACAGAAGCGATTTTTTTTTGAGGGTGTAGCTGATAGTCTCTTTTTCAAACAGACATTTAACAATTAATCCTTATAACTTTCTTTAACCCACTGTTCACAAATACTTACAAGTTGATGAGCTTAACAAACAACAAAAGCTATAACAAATATGAAATAAATGAACCCTTACATTGGATATGAGAACACCAAAGAGGATACTCACATTTTAAGTAGTAACTAGGTATTATCCTTCTACTAGCCATAGATGTGGGCATTATGTCAGGTAGATGGATATATTTTTCATAATGCGATGATATGTTTAGTCACCATTTAATACCAAAACAAGTATATACAGCAGTAAGTTCGGCCGGGCCGAATCTTAAATACCCACCACCATGAACCAAATATTAGGGTTTCCTTTGAAATTTCAGGAGGGCTTGAGGACTTGAGGACACAACCCGAAGATAAATTTAAAGATTTCACCTATGAGGACTATATCAGATTCTGGATTTATAAGAACCATTTTTGTTTGAGGTTTAGAGGAATCATTAACATCTCGTGTAAGTGTGCAAGAAAATTATAAAATAACGTCTTGATTTGAAATCTTAAATCTGTAGAAGTAAAATCTGGAAATTTTACATTGAGTTTCAAACAATTTTCATGATCAGTGCGCCTTCTACACCCTCAAGAAGTGAAGTCGGTCTATATGGAGGCATTACCAAATGGACCGATAAAAACTTAATCCGATACACGTTTTTGTGAGCCTAAAATACCAGAATATTTACAATTTCAGGCATATCAGATAAAAACTACGGTTTCTAGAAACCCAAGGAGTTAAATCGGGAGATCGTTCTTATGGGGGCTATACTAAAATATGGACCGATACTCACCATTTTTGGCACACCTCTTTGTGACCCGAAAATACGTCTAGATTTCCAATTTCAGGCAAAAAGGATAAAAACTTCGGATTCTAGAAGCCCAAGAAGTAAAATTGGGAAATCGGTCTATATGGGGGCTATACCAAAATATGGATCGATACTCACCATTTTCGGCACACCTCTTTATGGTCCTAAAATACCTCTAGATTTCCAATTTCAGACAAATTGGATAAAAACTACGGTTTCTATAAGCCCAAGACCCCAAATCGGGAGATCGGTCTATATGGGGGCTCTCCGAAAATATGGACCGATACTCACAATTTTTGGCACACGTATTTGTGGTCCTACAATACCTCTAGATTTCCAATTTCAGGTAAATTGAATAAAAACTGCGGTTTCTATAAGCCCAAGAAGTAAAATCGGGAGATCGGTCTATATGGGGGCTATACCAAAATACGGACCGATACTCACAATTTTTGGCACACGTATTTGTGGTCCTACAATACTTCTAGATTTCCAATTTCAGATAAATTGAATAAAAACTGCGGTTTCTATAAACCCAAGAAGTAAAATCGGGAGATCGGTCTATATGGGGGCTCTCCGAAAATATGGACCGATACTCACAATTTTTGGCACACGTATTTGTGGTCCTACAATACCTCTAGATTTCCAATTTCAGGTAAATTGAATAAAAACTGCGTTTTCTATAAGCCCAAGAAGTAAAATCGGGAGATCGGTCTATATGGGGGCTATACCAAAACGTGGACCGATACTCACCATTTTTGGCACATCTCTTTATGGGCATAAAATACCTCCAGATTTCAAATTTCAGGCAAATTGGATAAAAACTACGACTTCTATAAGCCCAAGACCCCAAATCGGGAGGTCGGTTTATATGGGGACTATATCAAAACCTGGACCGATATAGCCCATCTTCGAACTTGACCTGCCTGCAGACAAAAGACGAGCTTGTGCAAAATTTCAGCACGATTGCTTCATTATTGAAGTCTGTAGCGTGATTACAACAGACAGACAGACAGACAGACAGACAGACAGACAGACGGACAGACGGACATCGTTATATCGTCTTAGAATTTCTCCCTGATCAAGAATATATATACTTTATATAGTCGGAAATCGATATTTCGATGCGTTACAAACGGAATGACAAACTTATTATACCCCCGTCACCATTCTATGGTGGTGGGTATAATGAACAAATGAGAAAAAGCTAAGAGCGGACTTTCGATTTTATACAAAACTAAAAACTAGCTAAATGACTATAACTATATATAACAAAATTAAAAGAAAAAAAAATTAAAAAAAACCAAGTATATACGGCCGTAAGTTCGGCCAGGCCGAAGCTTATGTACCCTCCATCATGGATTGCGTAGAAACTTCATCTAAACACTGCCATCCACAAACGAATTACTTAAGTTGCGGTAACGCTTGCCGATGGCAAGGTATCTTAAAACACCATCTTCTAAATTGTATGTAAGTCCATACGTGGTATATATTAAATCAAAAAAGATCTATCCAATACGTATATAATTCAGTTTGACAAAGTAGACATAAAATTTTGACAAAATTTTCTACAGAAATAAAATTTTAACAAAATTTTCTATAGAAATAAAATTTTCACAAAATTTTCTATAGAAATAAAAATTTTGACAAAATTTTCTATAGAAAGAAAATTTTGACAAAAATTTCTACAGAAATAAAATTTTAACAAAATTTTCTATAGAAATAAACTTTTGACAAAATTTTCTATAGAAATAAAATCTTGGTAGATTATTTTTGGCTCGAGTGGCAACCATGATTATGAACCGAATAAAATTTGAACAAAATTTTCTATAGAAATAAAATTTTGACAAAATTTTCTATAGAAATAAAATTTTGACAATGATGAAAATTTTATTATGAACCGAATAAAATTTTAACAAAACTTTCTCTAGAAATAAAATTTTGACAATATTTTCTATAGAAATAAAATTTTGACAAAATTTTCTATAGAAATAAAATTTTGGTAGATTATTTTTGGCTCTAGTGGCAACCATGATTATGAACCGATATGGACCAATTTTGGTATTGTTGTTAGCGACCATACTAACACCACGTGCCTAATTTGAACAGGATCGGATGAATTTTGCTCTTCCGAGAGGCTCCGGAGGTCAAATCTGGAGAATGTTTTATATGGGGGCTATATATAATTATGGACCGATAAGGACCAATTCTGGCACGGTTGTTAAATATCATATACTAACAACATGTTCCAAATTACAACAGGATTGGATGAAATTTGCTTCTCTTGGAGACTTCGCAAGCCAAATCTGGGGATCGGTTTATATGGGGGCTATATATAATTATGAACCGATGTGGACCAATTTTTGCATGATTGTTAGAGACCATATACCAATATCATGTACCAAATTTCAGGCGGATCGGATGAAATTTGCTTCTCTTTGAGGCTCCGCAACCCAAATTTGGGGATCGGTTTATATGGGCGCCATATATAATTATGGACCGATGTGGACCAATTTTTGCACGGTTGTTAGAGACCATATACCAATACCATGTACTAAATTTCAGCCTGATCAGATGCAATTTGCTCCCCTTTGAGGCTTCGCAAACCAAATCTGGAGATCGGTTTATATGGGGTCTATATATAATTATGGACCGATGTGGACCAATTTTTGCATGGTTGTTAGAGACCATATACCAACATCATGTACCAAATTTCAGCCGGATCGAATGAAATTTGCTTCTCTTTGAGGCTCCGCAAGCCAAATCTGGGAATCGGTTTATATGGGGGCTATATATAATTATGGACCGATGTGGACCAATTTTTGTATGATTGTTAGAGACCATATACCAACACCATGTACCAAATTTCAGCCGGATGGGATGAAATATGCTTCTCTTTTAGGCTCCGCAAGCCAAATCTAAAGATCGGTTTATATGGCGGCTACATATAATTATGGACCGATGTGAACCAATTGCGTGGTTGTTAGAGACCATATACCAACACCATGTACCAAATTTCAGCCGGATCGGATGAAATATGCTTCTGTTAGAGGCTCCACAAGCCAAATCTGAGGGTCCCTTTATATGGGGGCTATACGTAAAAGTGGACCGATTTGGCCCATTTTCAATACCATACGACCTACATCGATAAAAACTACTTGTGCCAAGTTTCAAGTCGATAGCTTGTTTCGTTCGGAAGTTAGCGCCATATGGGCCATATCGGACCACTTTTACGTATAGCCCCCATATAAACCGACGCTCAGATTTGGCTTGCAGAGCCTATTGGAGGAGCCGATCCGGCTGAAATTCGCTACATGGTGTTAGTATATGGTCCCTAACAACCATGCAAAAATTGGTCCAAATCGGTCCATAATTATATATAGCCCCCATATAAACCGATACCCAGATTTGGCTTGCGGAGCCTCTAAGAGAAGCAAATTTCATCCGATCCGGCTGAAATTTGGTACATGGTGTTTATATATGGTCTCTAACAACTACGCGAAAAATAAATAAATAAGAGAAGCAAAATTCATTCGATCCGGCTGAAATTTGGTACATGGTGTTAGTATATGGTCTATAACAACCATGCACAATTTGGTCCACATCGGTGCATAATTATGTATAGGCCCCATATAAACCGATCCCAAGTTTTGACCTCCGGAGCCTCTTGGATGAGCAAAATTCATGAAATTCGGTTGAAATTTGGTACGTGGTGTTAGTATATGGCCTCTAACAACCATGCAGGAATTGGTCCATATCGGTCCATAATTATATGTAGCCCCCATATAAACCGATACCCAGATTTGGCTTGCGGAGCCTCGAAGAGTAGCAAATTTCATCTGATCCGGCTGAATTTTGGCACATGGTGTTAATATAAGGTCTACAACACCCATGCAAAAATTGGCCCACATCGGTGCATAATTATATATAGCCCCCATATAAACCGATCCTCAGATTTGACCTCCGTAGCCACATGGATGAGCAAAATTCACCCAATTCGGTTGAAATTTGGTACGTGGTGTTAGTATATGGACTCTATCAACCATGCAGGAATTGGTCCATACCGGTCTTAATTATATAACCACCATTAAACCGATCCCCAGATTTGACCTCCGGAGCTCTTGGAGGAGCTAAATTCATCCGATCCGTTTGAAATTTGGTACGTGGTGAAATTTGGTACATTGCGCTAGTATATGACCGCTAAAAACCATGCCAAAATTGGTCCGTATCAGTCTATAGTTATATATAGCCGATCCCAAAAATAATCTTCCAAAATGTTATTCCTATAGAAAATTTTGTCAAATTTTTATTTCTATAGAAAATTTTGTCAACATTTTATTACTATAGAAAATGTTGTCAAAATTTTATTACTATAGAAAATTTTGTCAAAATTTTAGTTCTATAGAAAATTTTGTCAAACTGAATTATATACGTATTTAATCGGCCTTTTTTTGTTTAATATATACACCCAATTAATTCGATTGTGGATGACATTCTTTAGTACAAGTTTCTACACGCAAAGAAAAAAAAAACGTTTGGATAACGTGTACCGAAAACGTTTTTCTCTTGTTAGAGTTTATTGAATTGCTTCGAAAATTTTAAACTTTTATCACCCAAAAAAATCGTTTGTTACAAAATTTTTATTTTTTCAATAAAAAAAGTTATTTTTGAAACAACAACACAGTCCATTTCGTTTATATCAAACACTGTTCTTTTCTGACTATAGGTATTTAATAAGACACATTTTACAGTTCAAAATTTAATATACTACAATGTAATGTTGAACATTTTTTCGGAATCTTCCGAACATATCTGGAATATATGTTAAAAAAAAAAAAACAAAAAAAGAATCTTTGGTCGAAGCAGGGATCGAACCCAAGACCCTTGGCATGCAAGTCGGACGTAGCAACCACTGCTCTACGATGCCAAACTAAATGCTTGTTTCTGTTAAATAAACTTTGTTTATTCGGTTCGTGGGCGCCGCTAGCTATGCTATATAAATATAACTTATATGGATTATTATCTATTGATGACAATAACAGGTACATAACTCAGTGGTTAGTGTGTTGGCTTACAAAGTGCATGGTCCGCGGTTCGATTCTCCGTCCAGGTGAAAGGTAAAAAAAAATTTAAAAATTTATAAAATCGTATAATTTCTTCTACATTGTTGGTATTACAGGAAAAGGTGTTAAGAACTAAAAAACCTCGTGGATGTGAGAAAGATGAGAGGGAAAATGCAATTAGCAAGAAATTGTTTTTACATCCTGGAAAAGAATAAACGTTTATCACAAAATGTATATACTTTTCTTCCAAATACACTTCCTTACAGCGAAAAGCAAATGAGAAACGAACTTTGTCTAAAATTTCGTTTGGGAGGAAAGAATTATTTTTTTTTTTTGGGTGTATGTAATCCATGGTGGTGGGTACATAAGATTCGACCTGGCCGATCTTACGGCCGTATATACTTGTTTTATTCTTAACCCGTCCGCACGATGTCCGGTGCGTTAAATTTGTTAAATTTTTATTTTTATAGCAAATTTTTAGTTCTATAGAAAATTTTGTCAAAATTTTATTTCTGTTGCAAATTTGTGAAATTTTTATTTCTATAGCGAATTTTTATTTCTATAGAAAATGTTGTCAAAATTTTATTCCTGTTGCAAATTTTGTCAAAATTGTATTTCTATAGAAAATGTTGTCAAAATTTTATTTCTATAGAAAATTTTGTCAAAATTTCTATACAAAATTTTCTCAAAATTTTGTTTCTATAGAAAATTTTGTAAAAATTTTATTTCTATAGAAATTTTTCTCAAAACTTTATTTCTATAGAAAATTTTTTCAAAACTTTATTTCTATAGAAAATTTTGTAGTTTCTACACACCGTTAAAATTTCTTCTGATGAAAATTTCCTTCCCAAATTAGCAGTTTTGCTAATGAAAAAAACAAATTAACACATTCGGATTAATCGGTCATCCCTTTTGTACTTACTTACCAACTTTTTCAATTAAATATTCTGCGCTACATACAATCATGTCAACCTATGTGACTGTGACTTGGTTGGAATGTGAAGATCCCCTTGTTGCTATGGATCCCAGTTAGTAAACGTATCGTGCTATGACAACATGAGATTCAAGATGGAATAATCAACAAACTACAGAGTTAAGTAAATCCAGGTGGCCTCCATTCACCGAATGCGATGTCATGAAAGTGCTACACACATACAAAGGGAGGGTGATGTACATGTCAAGAATTGAATTGAGTGTAATGGAAACTCAAGTTGATACTTGAGTTAAGCAATTAATCTAGAAAACTAAATAGAATTTCCTTGTTGTCCACATGAATTAACCCATTATTATGAGCATGAGTCACAATGACGACTTATACTGTTCCAATTTCATTTGATATCTGTGACGTTTTGTTTTTTTTTTTTCTTACAGTGTGCGGTCTTTTAAATGTAGGTGTGGCAGCAATATTTGGTCCACAATCCAGACATACAGCAAGTCATGTCCAGAGTATATGTGACAACATGGAGGTAAGTACAAAGGACCTGCATGTAGGAGTATTTGTAGGAAAGATGGAAAATGTGTCCAATGTGTATTAAAAACAAAAATAATTGAAAATCGTAAAGTGTATGAAGGAAGAAATGGTAATTTGTCGGTTTTCATTACACATCCTCATTTAAGTGGGGTAAATAAACCGCAATTATGGGTACTATATGCCAACACACATAAAAAGAAAGAGTAAGGTCTTGACAATTAAATTCTAGGGACTACAATTTAATTTAAGCCAACGGTAAAACCATATTCACGAATTTGAGCAAATCGTGCGATAAATATATATGACAGTCCTATTTAAATGTTGTTAGATTTCTTATTTTTCTTTTTCAATTATGAATTATCTGCAGTCATCCGACCTTCACGATCGTCGTTTTTATCCCGATGTCCCTTCATAATCCCGATGTCCCTCGCACCCCATAAGGTCACCATCATACATTGGCATTGGGCGTTATCAACCCGCGCATCGACTTATACACTTACCAAGTCCACAGTAACCCTCGATCTTTCTGTCTTATCAGAAAGATGGGGAATTACAGAGACCACAATCCTAACTCGGTTTATAATCCTTCACACCCTAGTCCCCAGCTACTAACCTATCCCATATAATTGTCTGTCCACGGTTGTAGTCGTCCCAGTTTGCTCATGATCCACAAAATTGTCTACTAAAGTTCCACAGGATTTTCACACCCCTGACCAATCCCTAATACATCCATTCACCCTCACCTTATACTCTGGTGCACTATAGACAATTATAGACAATTTTGTCAAAATTTTTAATTCTACAAAATATTGTCAATATTTTATTTCTATAAAAAATTTTCTGAAAATTTTATTGCTATAGCAAATTTTCTGAAAATTGTATTTCTATAGAAAATTTTGTCACAATTTTATTTATTTAAAAAATTTTATTTCTATAGAAAATTTGTAAAAATTTGTTTCTATAGAAAATTTTCTAAAAATTTTATTTCTATAGAAAATTTTCTCAAAATTTTATTTCTATAGCAAATTTTTTAAAATTTTAGTTTTGAAGAAAAATTTGCCAAAATTTTATTTCTACACTGAAAAAAAAGCATACTCGGTTCCAAAGATTTTGTCTTTACTTTAAAAAATTTGGTATTGATTCCGAGCCAAAGAAGCGGAGAATACAAGTAAGGATACTTTTAATTTTAATTTTTCGCTTTCTCAGATTTTTTTCTTCATATGCTATCAAAGTCCTTTAAAAACGAGTTAAAGGCAACTTTATTTTCCAAATTAGGACTCGACCTCCAGTAGAAATTATGCTATGTTTGAAGTAAAAAACTTCTTTAAAATAAAGTTTTGAAAAACATGCCCTATATTTGAACGATTTTTTGCTTTGCAGTCAAGATGCAAAAAGACAACAAATTTAAAGACAATTTCATTAAATTTAAAGAATTTTTCTGAATTATTAAAGTCAAGTTGACCTTAGCCTATACATTTTTTCTTTCATGTTAAGATACCCATTTTTAAGTCAAAGCACTTAATTATAAGGACAATACGACTTCATTGAAAAGTTTATCGACTTTTGGACAAGGAAAATAACTTTATTTTAGAGAAATGCGTCTTCTATGCTAAGTAAAATTTGTATTCGTATTTTAAAGACATGAAATCTTTGACCTCACGACAATATTTTTTTCAGTGTATGAACAGTTTTGTCAACATTTCATTTCTGTACATTTTTTCCATTTTTTTTTTTTTCTATAGGCAATTTTGTCAAATTTTTATTTCTCTAAAAAATTTGTTAAAATTTTTTTCTATAGAAATTTTTATCAAAATTTTATTTCTATAGAACATTTTGTCAAAGTTTTATTTCCATAGAAAATTTTGTCAAAAATTTATTTCGTTTTGTTTTGTTATTGTTGGTATGTACTTCAATCATATTTGTTGTTTTGATCTCAGCTTAAAAAACATTGCGTTGACGAAACTACAAGAGTAGCTTAACCAACAGAGGAAAAGAAGTTACTCTTGTACTTTAGTTAACGCAATGGTTTTTAAGCTGAGATCAAAACAACACAACATTTATTTCTATAGAAAATTTTGTCAAAATTTTATTTCTATACAAAATTTTGTCAAAATTTTATTTTTACAGAAAATTATGTCAAAATTTTATTTCTATTGAAAATTTTATTAAAATTTTATTTCTATAGAAAATTTTGTCAAATTTTGTCAAATTTTATTTCTATAGAAAATTTTGTCAAAATTTTATTTCTATAGAAAATTTAGTCAAAATTTTATTTCTATAGAAAATGTTGTAAAAGTTTTATATCTATAGAAAATTTTGTCAAAATTTTATTGCTATTGAAAAACTTGTCAAAATTTTATATCTATAGAAAATGTTGTCAAAATTTTATTTCTATAGAAAATTTTCTCAAAATTTTATTTCTATAGAAAATTTTCTCAAAATTTTATTTCGCTTAAAAATTTTTCACAATTTTATTTCTTTAGAAAATTTTGTCAAATTTTATTTCCCTAAAAAATTTGTCACAATTTTATTTCTTTAGAACATTTTATCAAAATTTTATTTCCTAAAAAATGTTGTCAAAATTTTATTTCTATAGAAAATTTTTCAAAATTTTATTTCTATAGAAAATGTTGTAAAGTTTTATTTGATATAGAAAATTTTGTCAAAATTTTATTTCTACAGAAAATTTGACTTAATTTTATTTCTACAGAAAATTTTGTCAAAATTTTAGTTTTATAGACAATTTTGTCAAAATTTTTAATTCTATAAAAAAAATTGTCAATATTTTATTTCTATAAAAAATTTTCTGAAAATGTTATTGCTATAGCAAATTTTCTGAAAATTGTATTTCTATAGAAAATTTTGTCAAAATTTTATTTTTTAAAAAAATTTTATTTCTATAGAAAATTTTGTAAAAATTTGTTTCTATAGAAAATTTTCTGAAAATTTTATTTCTATAGCAAATTTTTTATTTCTATAGAAAATTTTCTGAATATTTTATTTCTATAGCAAATTTTTTAAAATTTTATTTTTGAAGAAAATTTTGTCAAAATTTTATTTCTATAGAAAATTTTGCCAAAATTTTATTTCTATGAACAGTTTTGTCAACATTTCATTTCTGTACATTTTTCCATTTTTTTTTCTATAGACAATTTTGTCAAATTTTTATTTCTCTAAAAATTTATCAAAATTTTGTTTCTATAGAAAATTTTATAAAAGTTTTATTTCTATAGAACATTTTGTCAAAGTTTTATTTCCATAGAAAATTTTGTCAAAAATTTATTTCGTTTTGTTTTGTTATTGTTGGTTTGTACTTCAACCATATTTGTTGTTTTGATCTCAACTTAAAAACACATTGCGTTGACAAAACTACAAGAGTAGCTTACCAACAGAGGAAAAGAAGTTACTCTTGTAGTTTAGTCAACGCAATGGTTTTTAAGCTGAGATCAAAACAACACAACATTTATTTCTATAGAAAATTTTGTCAAAATTTTATTTCTATAGAAAATTTTGTCAACATTTTATTTCTATACAAAATTTTGTCAAAATTGTATTCCTATAGAAATTTTTCTCAAAATTGTATTTCGCTTAAAAATTTTTCACAATTTTATTTCTTTAGAAAATTTTGTCAAAATTTTATTTCCCTAAAAAATTTGTCACAATTTTATTTCTATAGAAAATTTTGTCAACACTTTTATTTCTACATATAATTTTGTTAACATTTTGATTTCTATAGAAAATTTTGTCACATTATTAATTTCTATAGAAAATATTATCAAAATTTTCTATAGAAACTTTTATCAAAAACTTTAATCAAAATCAAACATTTTGTCCAAATTTTTATTTCTATAGAAAATTTTTTTAACATTTTATTTCTATAGAAATTTTTTTCAAAATTTTATTTCTATAGAAAATTTTGGTAAAATTTTATTTTTCTATACAAAATTTTATTTTTATAAAAAATGTTCAAAATTTTATTTCTATAGAAAATCTTGTAAATTTTTTTATCTATAGCAAATATTGCCAACATTTTTATTTCTATAGAAAATTTTGTCAAAATTTTTATTTCTATAGAAAATTTTGTCAAAATTTTTATTTCTATAGAAAATTTTATTCCTATAGAAAATTTTGTCAAAATTTTATTTCTATACAATTTTTTTTTTTTTTTAAATTTTATATCTATGGAAAATTTTGTCAAAATTGTATATCTATGTTTCTATAGCTTTGGTAGACATTTTATTTCTATAGGAATTTTTATTAAAATTTTATTTCTGTCGAAAGTTTTGTCAAAACTTTATTTCTATAGAAAATTTTGTCAAAATTTAATTTCTATCGAAAATTTTGTCAAAATTTTATTTCTATGGAATTTCTTGTCAAAATTTTATTTCTATAGACAAAATTATATGTAGAAATAAAAGTGTTGACAAAACTTTTATTTCTACATATAATTTTGTTCACATTTTGATTTCTATAGAAAATTTTGTCACATTATTAATTTCTATAGAAAATATTATCAAAATTTTCTATAGAAACTTTTATCAAAAACTTTAATCAAAATCAAACATTTTGTCCAAATTTTTATTTCTATAGAAATTTTTTTTAACATTTTATTTCTATAGAAAATTTTTTCAAAATTTTAATTCTATAGAAAATTTTGGTAAAATTTTATTTTTCTATACAAAATTTTATTTTTATAAAAAATGTTCAAAATTTTATTTCTATAGAAAATCTTGTGAAAATTTTATATCTATAGCAATTGTTGCCAACATTTTTATTTCTATAGAAAATTTTTTCAACTTTTTTATTTCTATAGAAAATTTTGTCAAAATTTTTATTTTTATAAAAAATGTCAAAAATTTATTTATATAGAACATTTTGTTAAAATTTTATTTCTATACAAATTTTTTTCAAAATTTTATATCTATGGAAAATTTTGTCAAAATTGTATATATTTGGTGAGCATTTTATTTCTATAGGTATTTTTATCAAAATTTTATTTCTGTCGAAAGTTTTGTCAAAACTTTATTTCTATAGAAAATTTTGTCAAAATTTTATTCCTATCGAAAATTTTGTCAAAACTTTATTTCTATAGAAAATTTTGTCAAAATTTTATTCCTATCGAAAATTTTGTCAAAACTTTATTTTTATAGAAAATTTTGTCAAAATTTTATTTCTGTCGAAAGTTTTGTCAAAACTTTATTTCTATCGAAAATTTTGTCAAAAGTTTATTTCTATAGAAAATTTTGTCCAAATTTTTATTTCTATAGAAAAATTTGTCAAAATTTTTATTTCTATAGAAAATTTTGTCAAAATTTGTATTTCTATAGAAATTTTGTTAAAATTTCATTTTTATAGAAAATTTTGTCAAAACTTTATTTCTATAGAAAATTTTGTCCAAATTTTATTTTTATAGAAAATTTTGTCAAAATTTTTATTTCTATAGAAAATTTTGTCAAAATTTGTATTTCTATAGAAAATTTGTTAAAATTTCATTTTTATAGAAAATTTTGTGACAACTTTATTTCTATACAAAATTTTGTTAAAATTTTATTTTTATAGAAAATTTTGTCAAAATTTTATTTCTATGGAAATTTTTGTCAACATTTTATTTCTATCGAAAATTTTGTAAAAATTTTATTTTTATAGAAAATTTTGTCGAAATTTTATTTCTATACAAAATTTTTTCAAAATTGTATATCTATGGAAAATTTTGTCAAAATTGTATATCTATGGAAAATTTGGTAAACATTTTATTTCCATAGGTATTTTTATCAAAATTTAATTTCTATAGAAAATTTTATCAAAATTTTTATTTCTATAAAAAATTTTGTCAAAATTTTTATTTCTTTAGAAAATTTTGTCAAAATGTTTATTTCTATAGAAAATTTTGTCAAAATTTGTATTTCTATAAAAAATTTTGTCAAAATTTTTATTTCTATAGAAAATTTAGTCAAAATTTTATTTCTATAGAAATTTTTGTCCAAATTTTTATTTCTATAGAAAACAATTTTGTCAAAATTTGTATTTCTATAGAAGATTTTGTTAAAATTTCATTTCTATAGAAAATGTTTATAAAAATTTTATTTTTATAGAAATTTTTTATCGAAATTTTATTTCTGTAGAAAATTTTTATCAAAATTTTATTTCTATAGAAAAAAGAAATTGATATACGCTCTGAAGTTATGGCAAGTGGGAGTCATCCGATTTAGACATATTCGGAAACCCGATCCATTATGACATGGGGGTCTTACGGACCTGATTTTCTGATTTCCTAAAACATTAAGATTAACTTTCTAAAAAATGTTCACTATGTTTCAGATCCCCCATTTAGAAAATCGATGGGATTATCGTTTGCGCAGAGAAAGTTGCCTGGTAAATCTCTATCCAAATCCAAATACACTGGCAAAGGTTTGTGCCTCAACAAAACAAAAATCTAAAAAGAGAATTTTTTAAAATGTATATATATTAAATTCTTTTCATACTAAAAGGCCTATGTGGATATAGTAAGACAATGGGGATGGAAATCTTTTACCATAATTTATGAGAATAATGATGGTTTGATGCGTCTACAGGAACTGCTGAAGGAGCATGGACCTACACCATATCCCATTAATGTACGACAATTGGATATGTATAACGACCATAGGTAAGAGAATGATATACGAAATACGATTTTAATGTTAACCAAAGTAATACTTTTGGATTTCCAGGCCCATGTTGAAACAAATCAAAAATACAGCAGAGGCTCACATTGTCCTGGATTGTTCGGCAGATAAAATCTACGATGTCCTGAAGCAAGCCCAACAGGTTGGCCTAATGAGTGATTATCATAGCTACTTGATAACATCATTAGATTTGCATGCCATCAACTTGGATGAGTTTCGTTATGGTGGGACAAATATCACCGGATTTCGTTTAATCAATGAGAAAATTGTCAATGATGTTGTACGCCAATGGAGCATAGAGGACAAGGGTGTGTTGAGATCAGCTAATCTAACAACGGTTAAGACCGAAACCGCTCTTATGTATGATGCTGTGCATTTATTTGCCAAGGCTCTACACGATTTGGATACATCACAACAAATCGATATAAATCCACTTAGCTGTGATGGTCAAAATACCTGGCAACATGGTTTCAGCCTTATCAATTACATGAAGATCGTTGAAATGAAAGGTCTCACAAATGTCATCAAATTCGATCATCAAGGTTTTCGTAGCGATTTCATAATGGACATTGTCGAATTAAGTCCCGGTGGTATTCGTAAAGTGGGCACCTGGAATTCTACATTGCCAGATGGTGTGAATTTCACGCGTACCTTCAGTCAAAAGCAACAGGAAATTGAAGCCAATCTAAAGAATAAGACTTTGATAGTCACTACCATATTGGTGAGATAGTTAATTCAGGATAAGCAAAAGAAGACGGAAATTTCTAACTTTTCTTCTTTTTGTTCTTGTAGAGCAATCCCTATTGCATGAGAAAAGAGTCTGTGGTTTCACTTACCGGAAATGATCAATTTGAGGGCTATGCTGTGGACTTGATTCATGAAATATCCAAAGCATTGGGTTTCAGTTATAAAATTCAATTGGTTCCAGATGGCAACTATGGAAGTTATAATAAAATGACTAGGTAAGGTCATGGGCTATAACAAATATATGGTAATCATTTCGGGATTCTCGCGATACCGTTGCGTTACTGAGATATGGTCTGAGAATTATTTATTGCAAGCGAAGAAAAATAATTTCCTCCGCAACGCAAAATTTTAGATAAATAAAATTGAAGTCAAGACACGTGCTCATCCAGAAATGCCTCCACTTCAGCATCCTCAAATATCTCCGTCTATCCTGGACGTTCTATATCTTCCACATCAAAACCACCACTTCTGAAACGCACAAAATTCCTCTCACACGTTAAAGCTGAACAAGTATATACGGCCGTAAGTTCGGCCAGGCCGAATCTTATGCACCCTCCACCATGGATTGCGTAGAAACTTCTACGAAAGACTGTCATCCACAATCGAATTACTTGGGTTGTGGTATCTTAAAACTTCTTAACATCGTTTTCTAAATTGTGAGTAGTCCATACGTGGTAGAGAGCCAGAATTGAAATATGGGGGTCGCTTATATGGGAGCTATATACAATTATGAACTTGATATGGACCAATTTTTGTGTGATATAGTAAAACCACGTACCAAATTTCAATCAGATCGGATGAATTTTGCTTCTCCAAAAGGCACCGGAGGTCAAATCTGGGGATCGGTTTATATGGGGGCTATATATAATTATGGACTGATATGAACCAATTCATGCATGGTTGTTGGATACCATATACTAACATCACGTACCAAATTTCAACCGAATCGGATGAATTTTGCTCTTCCAAGGCGCTCCGGAGGTCGAATCTGGGGATCGGTTTATATGGGGGCTATATATAATTATGGACCGATTTGACCAATTTTTGCATGGGTGTTTGAGGCCATATACTAACACCATGTACCAAATTTCAGCCGGATCGGATGAAATTTGCTTTTCTTAGAGGCTCCGCAAGCCAAATCGGGGGATCGGTTTATATGGGGGCTATATATAATTATTGACCGATTTGGACCAATTTTTACATAGATGTTAGAGACCATATACTTACATCATGTACCAAATTTCAGCCGGATCGGGTGAAATTTGCTTCTCTTAGAGGTTTCGAAAGCCATATCGGGGGATCGGTTTATATGGGGCCTATATATAATTATGGACCGATGTGGACCAATTTTTACATGGTTGTTAGAGATCATATGGTGACACCATGTACCAAATTTCAGCCGGATCGGATGAAATTTGCTTCTCTTAGAGTCCCCGCAAGCCAAATTTGGGGGTCCGTTTATATGGGGGCTATACGTAAAAGTGGACCGATATGGCCCATTTTTATCACAATGGACTGAATAGTCTAAGTGAGCCTGAATCTTAATCGGACTGCCACTTTAACCTATGGCCCATTTTCTATACCATCCGACCTACATCAATAACAACTACTTGTGCCAAGTTTCAAGCCGATAGCTTGTTTCGTTCGGAAGTTAGCGTGATTTCAACAGACGGACGGACGGACATGCTCAGATCGACTCAGAATTTCACCACGACCCAGAATATATATATTTAATGGGGTCTTAGAGCAATATTTCGATGTGTTACAAACAGAATGACAAAGTTAATATACCCCCATCCTATGGTGGAGGGTATAAAAAACATATTCCTGCTAAGCTTCAGAGAATAATCGAGGCTACTCAGCAGCACATTTCTTCAAATTAAAAAAGTAAATCAAAGTTTCCCGCAATCGCTGTTTTGTGGACACGAAACTTGACATATTGAGACCCAATATTGTCTGTTGTCAATTCAGAATTACAAACTTGTGCTCCCAATATATGGTTGCAGAATCGGTTATTATGTACCGAGGGCTTTCATTTGGGATCCTTTAATGAAGAATCAAGTCGGTATCCAAAGACCAATTTTTTTCACCCAACCCGCTGACATGAAATGACGTAGGCCTAGGTTTAAGACTATATTGCAATAACTAGTCTACCTTAGCGAAAGGCTCACTATCTAACGATGAACACATTCTGTTGGCTTTTCCAAACATTTAAGGAGCATTCACATGTTAATCCAAGTTAAATAATAAAATCCAATTTAAAATGTTTATCATCGAGGCTGATAGGTGAACTCCTAATGAAGTCTCGGATATTAGCCACAGAAATGAAGACCAACATTCAATGAAATATGAACTGTGGAACTCCCTAAGATGATATGGTAACTGTATGAAGAGGCTCTTAAGATCACAATTAACCGATGGAAGTACTTGCTCCATTGAAGCAGATACAAAATGCTAACTCTGGATCGGATTAGGCGTGAAGATTTTGCCTTCAGCGCAATATAGGGCCAGCAAAACTGGGTATGTAAGTGAGGCAAAAAATTGCTTACCAAGAGCATTTGTACCATCCATATTCCCAGCAATACCGTATGCTTGAGAATAATATCGTAACATCGTCGACCGATTTCGGATACAATTCAGCAGATTTTCAAATTTGTATGTACATAACTTCTCCTCCTCCGTTTGCTTTTGATACGAGCAGAGAAACATCAGAACCCCGGACCATCATACTGTTGGTCTGCTGATAGTAGATTTATCACCTTTCGTCGAGGTGAGGTGTAACCGGTGCCTAAAATGGGTGCACTTCCAAATTTTTTCCGCCCCAACGTCTCTGCAAGACAACAGCAGTGGGCCGTTAGACTACGTGACTCCCCCAACATCTCCCGCATAACAATATTCTCTAACGCAGCATCTGACACCGAATATTGTTATGTCAGTTCCGGAAAATACATCATTTTTGGAATTTAATTGCCACGGTCTTCGATGTAAGGTTAGTGAAATGGGAGCCACCGTGGTGCAATGGTTAACATGCCCGCCTTGCATATACAAGGTCGTGGGTTCGATTCCTGCTTCGACCGAACACCAAAAAAGTTTTTCAACCGTGGATTATCCCACCTCAGTAATGCTGGTGACATTTCTGATGGTTTCAAAGCTTCTCTTAGTGGTTTCTCTGCAATGTGGAACGCCGTTCGGACTCGGCTATAAAAAGGAGGTTCCCTGTCATTGAGCTTAACATGGAATCGGATAGCACTCAGTGATAAGAGAGAAGTTCACCAATGTGGTATCACAATGGACTGAATAGTCTAAGTGAGCCTGATACATCGGGCTGCCACCTAACCTAACCTAAACCTAAGGTTAGCGAGATTTATGAGTCAGCAAGGTGGTGAAGCTGAATCTCATTGTGATGGATACAATGTGCAACGTAAGGATCGCACATACAAAGGAGGTGGACGCCTGCCTTTCATATAGCACCGTTCCGTGCAGTATAGAACTATCTCGCTTGTGCCAGACACTAGTGACCCTTGCATGGAACGACGGTTGATAGCTGTTCTCCAGGTTGAACTCTACACATTGAGTGGCTGTTGTGTGGCAACTGAATAGTATTAATTGACTTCAATTCCCACCATGAACTTTCGCATTCTCTCCTGGATATCACAATGGACTGAATAGTCTAAGTGAGCCTGAAACATCGGGCTGCCACCTAACCTAACCTTCTCTCCTCCTGCTTTGACAGAGCGAATCGATGAGTCCACATTTTGCACGACGAAGGAGATTTCTGACACATAGCTCCCACCACTATCTGTAACGACGCAAATTTATGACTTAACGTTCAGCATTGGGAACGAGGACATTATCATTCAGATGGAAAGATCTACAATCCCCAAAAAACCGTTTACTTTTTTGGGGTATACAGTATATCAATCACAAGAAATCCAACAGGAACGGTGGCATAGAGTGAACCACTCATCACGAATATCCCCTTGAATCCCTAAAAAAGAAGAATTGAGCAAGCAGCTTCAACGTGGGGAGCATCTGATAATGTAGTCTTTATTCCATATTTCATCAACAGCAGCATGAATGTCGCCCAAACGCCTAAGGAGCTATTGGTCTCATATCGGTATTAAACACCTAGATTAATTAGAGTGAGTAGGGAGCCACCGTGGTGCAATTGTTAGCATGCTTGCCCTGCATACACATGCTCTTGGATTCAAACCCAGTTTCGACCAAACACCAGAAAGTTTTTCAGTGGTGGATTATCGCCTCTCTGTAATGTTGGTAACATTTCTGAGTGTTTCAAAGCTTCTCTAATTGGTTCCACCGCAATGTGGAACGCCGTTCGCATTCGGCTATATAAAGAAGGTCCCTTGTCATTGATCTTAACTTAGAATCGGGTAGCACTCAGTGATAAGAGAGAAGTTCCCAATTGAGGTATAACAATTATCTGAGTAGTCGATGTTAGCCTGAAATATCGGGCTGCCAGTACACCTACCCTAACCTAACATACCAAGCATTAGTCAGCTTTTGGTAATTAGACGATGAATTCTTCATGCTTACCAGAGCAATAATACGCAGATTTCATGAACAGCATTAAGACCTCAATCAAGCCCAAACGGCAATCACCTTGGTCCAAAAGTAATATTAAAATACCTGGACTTAATATAGTGCGTACCTGACCAGTCTCTTCTAATTGTCCCTCGATTAATTAATTATATAGGATTTCAGCAAAAAGGGTAGACTGATTCCGCTACTAAATTCCGTAAAGGAAATAAATTGATCTCCTTGTTCTCAGATGTAGCACTGACATTTGAGGCACTAATCCTCCCGAATCTCATGAAGAGATTTCCAGGTCTAAGTTATCAACATGGAATCTCTAAACTACATATGTTAGCAAAAATAACAGTTTCCCACTACAACACATGTCAACGGAGGACTTAACCGGTCTCATCCGCTACACAAGACGGTCCTCGCTCGCCATGACATATCTAGGATCTTTTATAGAAACCACATCTCTAAATACGGTTGCGAAGCGTTGGGCGCCAGTATAATGTGCAATTCAGAGAAGACCGAAGTCAAGTATAGTAAAAGAAGGAGTTCCCCAAGCCGAGGATGGTATTTCTGGCATCGTTTACTCTCTGTAGATTATGTATTCCCACATCCCCTCGCCTTTAAGGGCGATAGATCTAATATAGACTTTGCAGATGCACCACTGATCACGACATTGATAACAACAGTTGATAGGCAGTTGAGTATCAGACACGCTTGAAAAGGATACTGTAGCGAAATCGGTGAATAATTTCAATGATAGTCTGGTTCATGGACTCCGACTATTGCCCATGGCACGGGAGGAATGGTAGCACATTAGGGTAGATTTTATCTAACTAAGATCATTCAAGTATAGCAGACTCAAATCCTACCTATACAGAATATGTAGCATCTTAACTGACGTGTTTCTCACATGGCAAAGGCTTCCAATGGAATCTCAACATTGGAGTTAAGTTGCGAAAGTTTGTCTCAGAATTCGCCTGGTACCTGATATAGAAGTAAAATGATTCTGTCGCTGAACCAATCTCCGTTCTTTAACTAGTAGCCAAAACTGCAATGTAACTGTACAAACTTCTGGACTGAATAGTCTAAGTGAGCCTGATATATCGGGCTGCCAACTATCCTAACCTACCATCCACGGTGCCTGTTCGATAGAATTTAATTTAAAAACGGGCTGCCAGCGGACCTTGACAATAATGTTGAGGTTCTCTCCCAATACAGTTCGGATTTGTAAAGAGAAAATCGACGGTGAATGCTTTCAATCCTAACCTAACCTACCACCCACACTGCCTGTTCGATAGAATTTAATTTCAAACGGACTGCCAGCGGAGCTTGACAATAATGTTGAGGTTCTCTCCCAATACAGTTCGGATTTGTAAAGAGAAAATCGACGGTGAATGCTTTCAATGAAGTGGTGAAAACCGCAAAGCAATCTATGGAACAATGATGGTTCTGTGCAACATACGAAATGAGTTTAAGTCTGCTGATTGGAGTGTGACCCGCAAGACCATATGGCTTCAACGATTTTCTGTCTATCTAATTCGAATAATACATAGGTACTTATAGGATAGAATACTGCAATTCGAGACCGATGATGGTATACTTCAATATAAAGTATCAGCAGGTGTAACACATAGATCCATTATGGAGGTTTTTTCTGTGGAATTTTGTGTACGATGTGCTATTTTAAACTTGCCGCTATCGGAGAGTGGAAAGCTTGTTTGGGTTGTGGGCGAACGAAATCGTAACAAACGATTTTCTGGAAACATGCGATAATAATTACCACAAAACAATTGTTCGAATGCTATAAGCTAAGAGTGGATGGATACGAGATTGTCATCAAGAAGACCTTAAATATCTGGGAGCAACGAGCATTTTAAGATCGTAACTTGTAAAGCTCTATGGACTACAATGAAGCTAGCAAGAATAATCCCAACTATGAGAAGTACTGGCCAGACATACGGAAAAATACTGGCAAGCAAAGCATACGTTCAAATCCTTTACCCAGCTCCTACTATGAGTAGCGCATTAAAGAATAGTGCTGGCCTCAAGTAAATGCTAGACAAAGTGCAAAGAGTGTGTGCTCCCCGAGTGATATCTGCTTACCGTGCAATCTCATCATCGGGATCAACGGTCCTCGCTAGAAATGTCTGAGATATGTAACGAACAAGCATCAATGCTAAATAGGTTTAGGTTAGGTGGCAGTATCAGGCTCACTTAGACTATTCAGTCCATTGTGATAACTCATTGGTGAACTTCTCTCTTATCACTGAGTGCTGCCCTATTCCATGTTAAGCTCAATGACAAGGGACCTCCTTTTTATAGCCGAGTCCGAACGGCGTTCCACATTGTAGTGAAACCACTTAGATAAGTTTTGAAACCATCAGAAATGTCACCAGCATTACTGAGGTGGGATAATGCACCGTTGAAAAACTTTTTGGTGTTCGGTCGAAGCAGGAATCGAACCCACGACCTTGTGTATGCAAGGCGGGCATGCTAACCATTGCACCACGGTGGTTCCCATCAATGCTGAATACTATTGCTAAACCAGCACTAGAGAAAAGATGCATAAAAGGTTTAGATCGCAACAGGTTACTAAATAAATGGCTAAGGAGGCGGGACATAGATGGAAAAGGTTGATGAACCCAACAACTTATATCTAACATATGGATAAAAAAGCGAGGAGTTTCTACAACATTCAGGAAACTGTTGTGAAATCACACTCTCCACACAAGAGAATGGATGCCTATGTCATGGTCGGATTAAATCCTCCTCGATATTGTAAATAGGGATATTACGAATAGGGAAACCCTAATCTATTATGAGAGTATATAGGACGGGGGAGTAGACAAAGGTGATCCTGAAGAATGCAGAAAATGAACCCCACCTCGAAATAATGCTTAAGAAGCCTCGGGTTCTGTATGGGACCACTAGGTGATAATACGCTATCTGGGATACTACGCTTCAGGACGTTACAACTTTTATGACTCCATACGCAAAATTCCTTTAAATCTCATGACTTTCAATATATTATCCACTTATTATTCTGGTTTATACACTTATCTCATAAATGCTTCTTCTTTCTTTCTTTTAGTGAATGGAATGGAATGATTCGTGAACTTCTCGAGCAACGAGCTGATTTGGCAATAGCTGATCTAACGATAACATTTGAAAGAGAACAAGCTGTCGATTTCACAACGCCTTTTATGAATTTGGGAGTATCGATTTTGTATCGTAAGCCCGTAAAACAACCACCGAATTTATTCTCTTTCTTATCACCTCTATCATTGGATGTCTGGATATATATGGCAACTGCTTACTTGGGAGTATCTGTATTACTTTTCATATTGGCCAAGTAAGACAGTTGATGGACAGAATGGGAAAACTGGAGACATTAACACTTTCTCATTTGCAGATTTACTCCTTATGAATGGCCTTCCTATACTGATCCTCATGGCGAAAAAGTGGAAAGTCAATTTACTCTTTTAAATTGTATGTGGTTTGCCATTGGTTCACTAATGCAACAGGGATGTGATTTTCTTCCAAAGTAAGACCAAATTACTTTTAATTCTCTATATATTCGAGAGATGATAATGTTGTTATATTTTTGCAGAGCTTTATCCACTCGCATGGTTGCTGGCATTTGGTGGTTCTTTACTCTAATTATGATATCATCATATACCGCTAACTTGGCTGCCTTTCTAACTGTGGAACGTATGGATTCACCCATAGAGGGTGCTGAAGATTTGGCTAAACAAACTCGTATCAAATATGGCGCTTTAAAGGGAGGCAGTACAGCGGCTTTCTTTAGGGTAAATCATTTAAATGTCTTAAATTTTCTTATGTTTAATATGAACGCTTTGTCTCCTTCTCCTCTAGGACTCGAAAATATCCACCTATCAACGAATGTGGTCTTTCATGGATTCAGCAAGACCTTCAGTGTTTACTTCAAGTAACGGTGAAGGTGTAGATCGAGTTGCCAAGGGGAAGGGTAATTACAAAAGTTTTAAGAGCAGAGGATTAAATCTCATTCCCAATTTCTTGTTTTTAGGAAATTATGCATTTCTTATGGAATCCACCTCAATTGAATATGTGACCGAGCGTAATTGTGAATTAACCCAAGTTGGAGGAATGTTGGACACTAAATCCTATGGCATTGCGACCCCACCGAGTAAGTATCCCAAGAAAAAGAAAAAACACAATTTTCTATAGAAATAAAATTTTAACAAAATTTTCTATAGAAATACAATTTTGACAAAATTTTCTATAGAAATAAAATTTTGACAAAATTTTCTATAGTAATAAAATTTTGACCAAATGTTCTATTGAAATAAGATTTTGACAACATTTTCTATAGAAATAAAGTTTTGATTTTTGACAAAATTTTCTATAGAACTAACATTTCGACAAAATTTTCTATATAAATAAAATTATGAAAAAATTTTCTATAGATATAAAAATTTGACAAAATTTTCTATAGAAATCAAATGTTGACAAAATTTTCTATAGAAATAAAATGTTGATAAAATTTTCTATAGAAATAAAATGTTGACAAAATTTTCTATAGAAATAAAATTTTGACAAAATTTTCTATAGAAATAAAGTTTTGACAAAATTTTCTATAAAAATAAAATTTTAACAAAATTTTCTATAGAAATAAAATGTTGACAAAATTTTCTATAGAAATAAAATGTTGATAAAATTTTCTATAGAAATAAAATTTTGACAAAATTTTCTATAGAAATAAAATTTTGACAAAATTTTCTATAGAAATAAAATTTTGACAAAATTTTCTATAGTAATAAAGTTTTGACCAAATGTTCTATTGAAAATAACATTTTGACAACATTTTCTATAGAAATAAAGTTTTGATTTTTGACAAAATTTTCTATAGAACTAAAATTTTGATAAAATTTTCTATAGAAATAAAATTTTGACAAAATTTTCTACAGAAATAAAATGTTGATAAAATTTTCTATAGAAATAAAATTTTGACAAAATTTTCTATAGAAATAAAATGTTGACAAAATTTTCTATAGAAATCAAATGTTGACAAAATTTTCTATAGAAATAAAATGTTGATAAAATTTTCTATAGAAATAAAATGTTGACAAAATTTTCTATAGAAATAAAATTTTGACAAAATTTTCTATAGAAATAAAATTTTGACAAAAATTTTCTATAGAAATCAAATATTGACAAAATGAAATTTTGACAAAATTTTCTATAGAAATAAAATGTTGACAAAATTTTCTATAGAAATAAAATGTTGATAAAATTTTCTATAGAAATAAAATTTTGACAAAATTTTCTAAAGAAATAAAATTTTGACAAAATTTTCTATAGAAATAAAATTTTGACAAAATTTTCTATAGAAATAAAATTTTGACAAAATTTTCCATAGAAATAAAATTTTAACAAAATTTTCTATAGAAATAAAATCTTGACAAAATTTTCTATAGAAATAAAATTATGAAAAAATTTTCTATAGATATAAAAATTTGACAAAATTTTATATAGAAATAAAAATTGACAAAATTTTCTATAAAAATAAAATTTTGAAAAAATTTTTATAAAAATAAAATTTTGATAAAATTTTCTATAAAAACAACATTTTGATAAAATTTTCTAGAAATAAAAGTTTGACTAAATTTATTTATAGAAGTAAAATCATCTTGCAGTCATAGGGCCTTGCCCAAATAGATTTGACAAATATACTTTCCCTCTGTTGGTTAGAAAATTTTGTCAGAATTTTACTTCTAAATAAAATTTTGTCAAAATTGTATTTCTATAGAAAATTTTGTCGAACTTTTATTTCAATACAAAATTCCTCAACTTAAAACCATGAGTTGACTAACCTACAAGAGTACCTTATCCAAAAGAGGAAAAGTGTATTTTGACAAAATTTTCTATAGAAATAAAATTTTGACAAAATTTTCTTTAGAAATAAAATTTCGACAAAATTTTCTATTTTAACAAAATTTTCTATAGAAATAAAATTTTGACAAAATTTTCTATAGAACTAACATTTTGACAAAATTTTCTATAGTAATAAAATCAACTTTTCTATAGTAATAAAATTTTCTATAGAAATAAAATGTTGACAAAATTTGCTATAGAAATAAAAATTTGACAAAATTTTCTATAGAAATAAAATGTTGACAACATTTTCTATAGAAATAAAATTTTAACAACATTTTCTATAAAAATAAAATTTTTACAAAATTTTCTATAGAAATAAAATTTAACATAATTTTCTATAGAAATAAAATGTTGACAAAATGTTCTATAGAAATAAAATGTTGATAAAATTTTCTATAGAAATAAAATTTTGACAAAATTGTCTATAGAAATAAAATTTTGACAAAATTTTCTATAGAAATCAAATGTTGACAAAATTTTCTATAGAAATAAAATGTTGATAAAATTTTCTATAGAAATAAAATGTTAACAAAATTTTCTATAGAAATAAAATTTTGACAAAATTTTCTATAGGAATAACATTTTCTATAGAAATAAAGTTTTGATTTTTGACAAAATTTTCTATAGAAATAAAATTTTAACAAAATTTTCTATAGAAATAACAATTTGACAAAATTTTCTATAGAAATAAAATTTTGACAAAATTTTCGACAGAAATAAAATTGTGACAAAATTTTCTATAGAAATAAAATTTTGACAACATTTTCTATAGAAATAAAATTTTGACAAAATTTTTTATAGAAATAAAATGTTGATAAAATTTTCTATAGAAATAAACTGTTGATAAAATTTTCTATAGGAATAAAATTTTGACAACATTTTCTATAGAAATAAATTTTTGATTTTTGACAAAATTTTCTATAGAATTAAAATTTTGACAAAATTTTATATAGAACTAAAATTTTGACAAAATTTTCTTTAGAAATAAAATTTCGACAAAATTTTCTATAGAAATAAAATTTCGACAAAATTTTCTATAGAAATAAAATTTTGACAAAATTTTCTTCAGAAATAAAATTTCGACAAAATTTTCTATAGAAATAAAATGTTGACAAAATTTTCCATAGAAATAAAATTTTAACAAAATTTTCTATAGAATAAAATCTTGACAAAATTTTCTATAGAAATAAAATTATGAAAAAATTTTCTATAGATATAAAAATTTGACAAAATTTTCTATAGAAATAAAAATTGACAAAATTTTCTATAAAAATAAAATTTTGACAAAATTTTTTATAAAAATAAATTTTTGATAAAATTTTCTATAAAAACAACATTTTGATAAAATTTTCTAGAAATAAAAGTTTGACTAAATTTATTTATAGAAGTAAAATTTTGGCGAAACGGCTGTCCATCCAACCATCTTGCAGTCATAGGGCCTTGCCCAAATAGATTTGACAAATATACTTTCCCTCTGTTGGTTAGAAAATTTTGTCAGAATTTTACTTCTAAATAAAATTTTGTCAAAATTGTATTTCTATAGAAAATTTTGTCGAAATTTTATTTCAATACAAAATTCCTCAACTTAAAACCATGAGTTGACTAAACTACAAGAGTACCTTATCCAAAAGAGGAAAAGTGTATTTTGACAAAATTTTCTATAGAAATAAAATTTTGACAAAATTTTCTTTAGAAATAAAATTTCGACAAAATTTTCTATTTTAACAAAATTTTCTAAAGAAATAAAATTTTGACAAAATTTTCTAGAGAAATAAAATTTTGACAAAATTTTCTATAGAAATAAGACTTTGATAAAATTGTCTATAAATATAATTTTGATAAAATTTTATATAGAAATCAAATTTTGGCAAAATTTTCTATAGAAATAAAATTTTGACAAAAAATTTTATAGAAAGAAAATATTGGTTAAATTTTCTATAAAAAAATTTGATAAAATACTCTATAGAAAAAAAAATGCCAAAATTTTCACCACCTATGGAAATTACAATTCACGTGTTCGCCTTGTTTAAACCGATCTTTGAATTACTAAATATTTTCCAGAACAGAGTTTACAAATTATAGTATGTTATCAGTACTTACGTACTTCTTAATAACGTATTATTATATATACACTTTCAGATTATTTGATTCATTTAATAATATAATATTTTAATTATTTTTTCAGATTCACCGTACCGCACCGCCATCAATAGTGTTATCCTAAAATTGCAGGAAGAAGGAAAGCTGCATATTTTGAAAACAAAATGGTGGAAAGAGAAACGTGGAGGTGGCAAGTGTCGCGTAGAAACATCTAAATCATCATCGGCAGCTAATGAACTGGGCTTAGCCAATGTTGGCGGTGTATTTGTGGTCTTAATGGGAGGCATGGGCGTGGCATGTGTTGTAGCCGTTTGTGAATTTGTATGGAAATCAAGAAAAGTTGCTGTCGAAGAACGTCTAAGTGCAATACTACACGAATGAGATGAACAATAAACCCAAGATGTCTGGGTTTAAGGAATGATTGAAAATTAAAAACAAAGAAGAGAAAAACAAACTAAAATTAGGAAAATGCATATGAAACGAATGAAACTTAACGAAAGAAACGAACACATACACTTACAAACATATATTCCGCAAATATTGCAAATGAACACAATGAAGATAGTATTCTCACCCAGTAGGAGAAAGTGAAGTTGTGCTGGTGTTTTAATTGATTTTGTAAAACAAGAAAAAAACTCATTTCAATAAGAAATTGTCACATAATTTCATTTCTATAGGAAACTTTTTCAAAATTTCATTTCTGTAGGAAATTTTCTCAATATTTCCTTTCTAAAGGGAATTTTGTTAAAATTTCATTTCTATAGGAAAATTCGTCGAAATTTCATTTCTATAAGAAACTTTGTCAAAATTTCATGTCTATAGGAAATGTTCTCAAAAATTTAATTCCTATAGAAAAATTTCTCAAAGTGTAATTTTTATAGAAAGTTTTTTCAAAATTTCATATCTATAGGAAATTTTGCCAAAATTTCATTTCTAAAGGCAATTTTGTCACATTTTAATTCTATAGGAAATTTGGTCAACTTTTAAGTCTATAGGAAATTTTGTCAAAATTTTATTTCTATAGGAAATTTTGTCAACTTTTAAGTCTATAGGAAATTTTATCAAAATTTCATTTCTATAGGAAATTTTGTCTTAATTTCATTTTTAAAGGAATTTTTTTTCAAAATTTCAGTTCCATATGAAATTTTGTCTAAATTTCATTTCCATATGAAATTTTGTCAAAATTTAATTTCTATATGAAATTTTGTCAATAATTCATTTCTGTAGGTAATTTTGTCAAAATTCCATGTCTATGCGAAAATTCGTCAAAATTCTATTTCTTTAGAAAATTTAATCAGAATTTTATTTCTAAGGGAAATTTTTTTCACAATTTCATTTCTATAGGAAATTTTGTCAAAATTTCATTTCTTTAGGAAATTTGATCAAAATTTCGTTTCTATAGGGAATTTTGTAAAATTTTCATTTTTAAAGGAAATTTTGTTACACTTTGTTAAAATTTATTTGTTATAGGACATTTTGTTAAAGTTTCATTGCTTTAAAAAAATGTTATCACAATTTCATTGTTAAAACAAATTTTTGTGAAAATTTCATTTCTATAGGAAATTTTATTAAAATTTTATTGTTATAAGAAATTTTGTGAAAATTTCATTTCTATAGGAAATTTTATTAAAATTTCATTTCTATAAGAAATTTTGTCAAAATTTTATTTCTATAGGGAATTTTGCCAAAATTTCATTTCTATAGGAAATTTTGTGAAAATTTCATTTCTATAGGAAATTTTGTGAAAATTTCATTTCTATAGGAAATTTTGTCAAAATTTCATTTCTATAGGAAATTTTCTCGAAATTTAATTTCCATAGGAAATTTTATCAAAATTTAATTTCTATAGGAAATTTTATCAAAATTTCATTTCTATAGGAAACTTTGTCAAAATTTCATTTCTATAGGAAATTTTGTCAAAATTTCATTTCTATAGGAAATTTTGTCTAAATTTGATTTTTATAGGAAATTTTGTTAAAGTTTAATATCTATAGGAAAGTTTGTGAAAATTTCATTTCTATAGGAAATTTTATTAAAATTTCATTTCTATAAGAAATTTTGCCAAAATTTCATTCCTATAGGAAATTTTGTGAAAAATTCATTTCTATGGGAAATTTTGTCAAAATTTCATTTCTATAGGAAATTTTTTTTAAAATTTCATTTTGATAAGAAATTTTGTAAAAATTTCATTTCTATAGGAAATTTTGTCAAAATATCATTTCTGTAGGAAATTTTGTCTAAATTTCATTTTTATAGGAAATTTTTTTAAAATTTCACTTCCATATGAAATTTTGTCAATAATTCATTTCTGTAGGCAATTTTGTCAAATTTTATTTTTTAAAGGAAATTTTGTTACAGTTTGTTAAAGTTTCAGTTTCAAAAATTCATTTCTATGGGAAATTTTGTCAAAATTTCATTTCTATAGGAAAGTTTGTTAAAATTTCATTTTGATAAGAAATTTTGTAAAAATTTCATTTCTATAGGAAATTTTGTCAAAATATCATTTCTATAGGAAATTTTTTTAAAATTTTCATTTCTATAGGATATTTTGCCAAAATTTCGTTTCTTAGACAATTTTATCAAAATTTCATTTCTATTCGAAATTTTGTCAGAAATTTTCACTTTTTAGAAAATTTTCTAAAATTTAATTGTTATACGAAATTTTCTCAAAATTTCATTGTTTTATCAAAATTTCATTTCTATAGAAAATTTTGTCACAATTTCAGTCCTATAAGAAATTTTGTCCAAATTTCATTTTTATAGGAAATTTTATCAAAATTTCATTTCTATAGGAAATTTCGTCAAAATTTATTTGTTATAGGACATTTTGTTAAAGTTTCATTGCTTTAAAAAATTTTATCAAAATTTCATTGTTATAAGAAATTTTGTGAAAATTTCATTTCTATAGGAAATTTTGTTAAAATTTCATTTCTATAAGAAATTTTTCAAATTTACATTTCTGTATGAAATTTTATCAAAATTTCATTTCTATAGGAAATTTAGTCAACATTTCATTTCTATAGGAAATTTAGTCAACATTTTTATAACAAATTTTGTCACAATTTCATTTCTATAGGAAATTTTGTTAAAATTTCATTTCTAAAGGAAATTTTGCAAACTTACATTTCTATAGGAAATTTTGTAAAATTTTCATTTTTAAAGGAAATTTTGTCACAATCTGTTAAAATTTATTTGGACATTTTGTTAAATTTTCATTGCTTTAAAAAATTTTATCAAAATTTCATTGTTATAAGAAATTTTGTGAAAATTTCATTTCTATAGGAAATTTTGTTAAAATTTCTTTTTTATAGGAAATTTTGCAAACTTACATTTCTATACGAATTTTTTTCAAAATTTCATTGCTGTAGGAAATTTCGTCAAAATTTCATTTCTATAGGAAATTTTGTCAAAATTTCATTTCTATAAGAAATTTTGTTAAAATTTCATTTCTATAGGAAATTTTGTCAAAATTTCATTTCCATTTGTTTTGTTTTGTTATTGTTGGTTTTGTTCTTTAAGCATTGTTGTCGTTTTTTTATTTCAGCTTAAAACCATACATTGACTAAACTACAAGAGTAGCTTAACCAACAGAGGAAAAGAATGTTGGTCAAATTTATTTGGGCAAAGCCCTATAGACTGCAAGATGGTTGGATGGACGCACGTTTCGTCCATCCAACCATCTTGATAGTTTGCAGCAAAACTATCAACCAATTATCAGAATAACTATCAACCAAAACTAAAAAAAAAGCAAAACTATCAACCAATTAGCATTTCTATAGAAAATTTTGTCACAATTTCATTCCTATAAGAAATTTTATCAAAATTTCATTTTTATAGGAAATTCTGTTAAAATTTCATTTCTATAGGAAACAACCTGAATACTTATATGACAAGATACGTTTCGGGCGGTCTAACAGAGGTGTACTGCTTATACCAGATCGACATCGACTTCAAGTGAGCGAGAGACAATTTATGCTACATTCTGTCTTTCTTTGGAACTCGTTACCAACAAACCTTCAATCACTTGGCAACGCAAACAAATTTAAGAAATCACTTTTCAATCATTTTAAGAATTTGCAATAATTTTCTTTTCTTAACTTTGTTCTATTTCAATACTTTTAACTTTTTTATATTTTGTTATATTCTATATTTTATTTTAGTAAAGTAATTTTTGTTATATGAAATCTTATTTTTATATGTTCATTAACCTACTTAAAATATTTCAATGCTAATACCAATTTTATATGTATTTAGTTTAATTGCTTTCGTTTTCTTACATTTTTTCTATAATATTTTAATATGTAATTATGATAAGAATTAACTTCATACCTTGCAATGATAGACACATACTTTAATTGAAAAAATTGTTAAAATTTTGTTGTATGTGTAATTCCCTAAATAAAATAAATAAATAAAATAAATAAATAGGAAATTTAGTCACAATTTCATTTATATAGGAAATTTTGTCAAATTCCATTTCTATAGGAATTTTTTTTTAAATTTCATTTCTATAGGAAATTTAGTCACAATTTCATTTCTATAAGAAATTTTGTCAAAATTTCATTTCTATAGGAAATTTTGTGAAAATTTCATTTCTATAGGAAATTTTTTCAAAATTTTATTTCTATAGGAAATTTTGTCAAAATTTCATTTCTATCGAAAATTTTGTCAAAATTTCATTTCTATAGGAAATTTTGTCGAAATTTCATCTCTATAGGAAATTTTGTCAAAATTTCATGTCTATAGGAAATTTTGTCAAAATTTGATTTCTATGGGAAATTTTGTCAAAATTTGATTTCTATAGGAAATTTTGTCAAAATTGCATTTCTATAGGAAATTTTGTCAACATTTCATTTCTATAGGAAATTTTATTAAAATTTCATTTCCATAGGAAATTTTATCAAAATTTCATTTCAATAGGAAACTTTGTCAAAATTTTATTTCCATAGGAAACTCTGTCAAAATTTCATTTCAATAGGAAATTTTGTCAAAATTTCATTTCTATAGGAAATTTTGTCAAAATTTCATTTCTATAGGAAATTTTATCAAAATTTAATTTCCATAGGAAATTTTATCAAAATTTCATTTCTATAGGAAACTTTGTCAAAATTTCATTTCCATAGGAAACTTTGTCAAAATTTCATTTCTATAGGAAATTTTGTCAATATTTCATTTCTATAGGAAATTTTGTCAAAATGTTATTTCTATTAGAAATTATGTGAAAATTTCATTTCTATATTATTTTTGTCAAAATTTAATTTCTTTTCCGACTGGGTGTAAAATACAACAAACACAAAGAAATCTCTATATACGCAAAACTCCTCCCAAACAAACGCAAATTGTCGAGAATTTATATCAATGTCTTCGAAAAAAATGTACATAAAAATAAAATCAAATATTGGATATTTGTCTTATACCAAAAAAAAAAACAATTTAACTTTTTCTCATCACTTTCGATCGAGATTGAAGTGATTTAATTAAATCGTATTTATCATCCACATTATATTTCATCGTCTAATCGTGCTCCATTCTTATATGGTTTTCTTCTAAAAAGATTTTCTGTACCTTCTATTTCAAAAAATATAAAAAAACCCTTTAGAAATTATTATGAAAAAAAAAACAAAAACGGAAACCAACTCTTTAGATATGTATTTGCATTTATACGACAATTAATATTAACTAAATGGGAATTGTAATTGTAAGTTAAGCCTAACCTATAGTTAATTAGAAATTAAATGAAAGAGACTTTATTGATTTTTTTTCTTTTCCAAACAATTTAAGTATTCTAGTAAGGCAATACCTTATAAGTAGTTTTAGTTCTAAAAAAAAATATATGGAGGTGAATAGTAAACAAAGGAGCAAATAAAAATATACCATTTTTCAAAAATCTTCAAAGGTCTTGTTTTTCTTTCAAATATCGAATATTAGGGCTGTTTTCTTTTAGCACTGGATGCAACATTTGTATGGGCTATCCAGAACAACGTTACACTGGTATTCTATCCACAACATCTCATCAGTGCAAAACGCGCCTATGTTGCCAGATTGTATTTTGATAAAGTGACGCTTCTTCGATTCACAATAACTCTTTATTGCGACTAATTTATCGAAATACAAGAAATCCAAAGTGATACAGTGTCCTAAATAATCGCAGCAGTAAATATTTATTACTAATTGGACCATTTCATACATTAAAAATGCAAGATTTCACTTCTTTTCTGTGATTGTTTTTAACTAGCAGATGACAGAGTTCCATATTTTTGGAGATGTCCTGGATAAACGAGTACTCTGTTTTCTTTTAGTCCTTCACGGCTTAGGGTATCCAGTGCTAAAAGAAAACATCCCAATTATTGATACCCACACTGAAAAAAAATATTTACGTGGTATTAACGATTACGCAACCTTAATCATAGGATTAGCAATTTACACAATATTAAGGACAAATTTCTTCAAAATAATTAAATTTTAAAGTTTATAATTTTAGTGGGAAACACTTTTTATACCCTCAACCAAAAGGGGGTATATTAACCTTGTCATTCCGTTTGTAACACATCGAAATATTGCTCTAAGACCCCATTAAGTATATATTCTGGGTCGTGGTGAAATTCTGAGGTGATCTGAGCATGTCCGTCCGTCTGTTGAAATCACGCTAACTTCCGAACGAAACAAGCTATCGACTTGAAACTTGGCACAAGTAGTTGTTATTTATGTAGGTCGGACGGTATTGCAAATGGGTCATATCGGTCCACTTTTACGTATAGCCCCCATATAAACGGACCCCCAAATTTGGCTTGCATACCCTCTAAGAGAAGCAAATTTCATCCGATCCGGCTGAAATTTGGTACATGGTGTTGGTATATGGTCTCTAACAACCATGCAAAAATTGGTCCACATCGGTCCATAATTACATATAGCCACCATATAAACCGATCCCCCGATTTGATTCATCCAATTCGGTTGAAATTTGGTACGTGGTGTTAGTATATGGTCTCTAACAACCACGCAGGAATTGTTCCATAATTATATGTAGCCCCCATATAAATCGATCTCCAGTTTTGACCTCCGGTGCCCCTCGGAAGAGCAAACTTTACCCGATCCGGTTGAAATTTGGTACGTGGTGTTTGTATATGGTCTCTAACAACCATGCAACAATTGGTCCATACCCCCATTTAAACCGATCCCCAGATTTGACCTCCGGAGCTCTTGGAGGAGCTAAATTCATTCGATCAGTTTGAAATTTGGTACGTGGTGAAATTTGGTACATTGCGCTAGTATATGGCCCTAACAACCATACCAAAATTGGTCCGTATCGGTCTATAGTTATATATAGCCGATCCCCAAAAATAATCTTCCAACATTTTATTCCTATAGAAAATTTTGTGAAAATTTTATTACTATAGAAAATTTTGTCAAAATTTTATTTCTATACAAAATTTTGTCAAAATTTTATTTCTATACAAAATTTTGCCAAAATTTTTTTTCTCTAGAAAATTTTGTCAAAATTTTATTTCTATACAAAATTTTGTTCAAATTTTATTTTTGTAGAAAATTTTGTCAAAATTTTATTTTTATAGAAAATTTTGTCAAAATTTTATTTCTGTAGAAAATTTTGTCAAAAATTTATTTCTATAGAAAATTTTGTCAAAATCTTATTTCTATAGAAAATTTAGTCAAAATTTTATTTCTGTAGAAAATTTTGTCAAAATTTTATTTCTATTGAAAATTTTGTCAAAATTTTATTTCTATTGAAAATTTTGTCAAAATTTTATTTCTATAGAAAATTTTGTCAAAATCTTATTTCTATAGAAAATTTTGTCAAAATTTGATTTCTGTAGAAAATTTTGTCAAAATCTTATTTCTATAGAAAATTTAGTCAAAATTTTATTTCTATAGAAAATTTTGTCAAAATTTTATTTCTGTAGAAAATTTTGTCAAACTGAATTATATACGTATTTAATCGGCCTTTTTTTGTTTTATATAGGAAATTGTGTCACAATTACATTTCTATAGGACTTTTTGTCAAAATTTCATTTCTATAGGAAATTTTGTCAAAATCTCATTTCTATAGGAAATTTTGTCAAAATTTCATTTTTATAGGAAATTTTGTTAAAATTTCATTTCTATAAATTTTGTTAAAATTTCTATAAATTTTGTTAAAATTTCATTTCACTTGTATAGTAATAAATTTTATTACTATACAAAATTTTGCCAAACTTTTATTTCTATAGAAAATTTTGTCAAAATGTTATTACTATAGAAAATTTTGTCAAATTTTTATTTTTATAGAACATTTTGTCAAAATTTTATTTCTATAGAAAATTGTGTCAAAATTTTATTTCTGTAGAAAATTTTGTCAAAATTTTATTTCTATAGAAAATTTTGTCAAAATTTTAGTTCTTTAGAAAATTTTGTCAAAATTTTATTTTTATAGAAAATTTTGTCAAAATGTTATTTCTATAGAAAATTTTGTCAAAATTTTATTTCTATAGAAAATTTTGTCAAAACTTTATTTCTATAAAAAATATTGTCAAAATTTTATTTCTGTAGAAAATTTTGTCAAACTGAATTTTATACGTATTTCATCGACCTTTTTTGTGTAATATATACCCCATATGGACTAAGTTACAATTGAGAAGACGGTGTTTTAAGATACCTTGCCATCGGCAAGAGTTACCGCAACCCAATTAATTCGACTGTGGATAGATGATAGTCTTTAGTACAAATTTCTAAGCAATCCATGGTGGAGGGTACATAAGATTCGGCCTGGCCGATCTTACGGCCGTATGTACTTGTTTATTTTAATTTAAGTCGTATGTCTTTGAACTAAGACAAATTTTCCTTCAAGTAATTTTCCTAAAGCGAAATCAATGCAGTGAATACTTAAAAAAATGACTTCCACCCTGCGGCAAGCCCATGTAAAAGTCATTTCTTCCAGGACAATTTTCTTCAGGATCCAAAAAGAACATTTTCATTGCTTTTTTGGCCACATTTTTCGTTGGATTTTATTTTTTTTTTCTAAAAAACAAAATTTTCCCGATGAATTAGGTTTCCTAACGCATGGGCGAAGTCATCCACACCTATGGGTTATCCACGACAATATTAATTTTGACGTTTTGTTGTTATAAACAATCGTTTGTTTTCCAACAAAATTAATTTCAACAACGTTTTGTTTATATTGTTTTTATACCCTCCATCATAGGATGGGGGTATATTAACTTTGTCATTTTGTTTGTAACACATCGAAATATTGCTCTAAGACCCCATAAAGTATATATATTCTGGGTCGTGGTGAAATTCTGAGTCGATCTGAGCATGTCCGTCCGTCCGTCTGTTGAAATCACGCTAACTTTCGAACGAAACAAGCTATCGACTTGAAACTTGGCACAAGTAGTTGTTATCGATGTAGGTCGGATGGTATTGAAAATGGGCCATATCCGTCCACTTTTACGTATAGCCCCCATATAAAGGGACCCTCAGATTTGGCTTGTGGAGCCTCTAACAGAAGCATATTTCATCCGATCCGGCTGAAATTTGGTATATGGTGTTTGTATATGGTCTCTAACAACCACGCAAAAATTGGTCCACATCGGTCCATAATTATATATAGCCCCCATAGAAACCGATACCCAGATTTGGCTTGCGGAGCCTAAAAGAGGAGCAAATTTCATCCGATCCGCCTGAAATTTGGTACATGGTGTTGGTATATGGTCTCTAACAACCATGCAAAAATTGGTCCAAATCGGTTCATAATTATATATAGCCCCCATATAAACCGATCCCCAGATTTGGCTTGCGGAGCCTCAAAGAGAAGAAAATTTCATCCGATCCGGCTGAAATTTGGTACATGATGTTGGTATATGGTCTCTAACAACCATGCAAAAATTGGTCCATATCGGTCCTTAATTATATATAGCCCCCATATAAACCGATCCCCAGATCGGTTTATATGGGGGCTCCCCAGAGGAGCAAAATTCATCCGATCCGGGTCAAATTAGGAACGTGGTGTTAGTATATGGTCGCTAACAACAATACCAAAATTGGTCCGATCACACAAAAATTGGTCCATATCGGTTCATAATCATGGTTGCCACTAGAGCCAAAAATAATCTACCAAAATTTTATTTCTATAGAAAATTTTGTAAAATAAAATTTATTTCAATAGAAAATTTTGTCAAAATTTTATTTCTAGAGAAAATTTTGTTAAAATTTTATTCGGTTCATAATAAAATTTTCATCGTAGTCAAAATTTTATTTCTATAGAAAATTTTGTCAAAATTTTATTTCTATAGAAAATTTTGTTCAAATTTTATTCGGTTCATAACCACTCGAGCCAAAAATAATCTACCAAGATTTTATTTCTATAGAAAATTTTGTCAAAAGTTTATTTCTATAGAAAATTTTGTTAAAATTTTATTTCTGTAGAAATTTTTGTCAAAATTTTCTTTCTATTAAAAATTTTGTCAAAATTTTTATTTCTATAGGAAATTTTGTGAAAATTTTATTTCTATAGAAAATTTTGTTAAAATTTTATTTCTGTAGAAAATTTTGTCAAAATTTTATGTCTACTTTGTCAAACTGAATTATATACGTATTGGATCGATCTTTTTTGATTTAATATTTACCACGTATGGACTTACATACAATTTAGAAGATGGTGTTAGGAGGTTTTAAGATACCTTGCCATCGGCAAGCGTTACCGCAGCTTAAGTAATTCGATTGTGGATGGCAGTGTTTAGAAGAAGTTTCTACGCAATCCATGATGGAGGGTACATAAGCTTCGGCCTGGCCGAACTTACGGCCGTATATACTTGTTTTTTTTTTTTTGTTGGTAAATATTGTTCGCTGAATTTCTTGAATACAATGCAATGTAACCGCAATTGGATATTTATTATCAAACCATAAAATAAATTTAATTAATATTTCACACTTGTGAAAAACGTGGGCTGTAAATTTAGAAAACCCGTAATTATTTTAAGACAATCATAAACTGACCACAACACGAGGCAAACACAAATTGTCTGTCTAGCCATGAGGAATGCCCCACGAAACACCTGCATCCCATTAAGTTTTCAACAATCCTACTGCCACTGAACTTCGGCCGCAATATGTCAATCAGACGACAAATCATCCCCTCATACAGACAATGATATATTTTTATATCCTCTACCATACAAACGGACATATTCTAACTTTGTCGTTTATTTTGTAATATATTGAAATGTGGGCTATATGCCTACGGTGAAAATATTAAATTTGATTTGAAATTGTAAATTTCTTTAAAATAAAGAAATTATAATTAACCCTTTGACTACACGCAAAAAAATAATTCTTTCCTCCCAAACGAAATTTTAGACAAACAAAGTTCGTTTCTCATATGCTTTTCGTTGAAAGGAAGTGCATTTGGAAGAAAAGTATATACTTTTTGTGATAAACGTTTATTCTTTTCCAGGATGTAAAAACAATTTCATAAAGACTAACTCAAAAAAAAAATTTTTTCTGGCTAATTGCATTTTCCCTCACATCTTTCTCACTTCCACGAAGTTTTTTAGTTCTTAGCACCTTTTTCTGTAACACCAACAATGTAGAAGAAATACGATTTTATACATTTTTAAAATTTTTTTACCTTTCGCCTGGACGGAGAATCGAACCGCGGACCATGCACTTTGTAAGCCAACACACTAACCACTGAGCTATGTACCTGTTATGGTCATCAATAGATAAATATCCATATAAGTTATATTTATATAGCATAGCTTGCGGCGCCCATGAACCGAATAAACAAAGTTTATTTAACAGAAACAAACATTTAGTTTGGCACCGTGGAGCAGTGGTTGCTACGTCCGACTTGCATGCCAAGGGTCGTGGGTTCGATCCCCGCTTCGACCAAAGTTTTTTTGTTTTGTTTTTTTTTTTTTTTTTTTACATATATTCCAGATATGTTCGGAAGATTCGGAAAAAATGTTCAACATTACATTGTAGTATATTAAATTTTGAACTGTAAACTGTGTCTTATTAAAGACCTAAAGTCGGAAAAGAACAGTGTTTGATATAAACGAAATGGACTGTGTTGTTGTTTCAAAAATAACTTTTTTTATTGAAAAAATAAACATTTTGTAACAAACGAATTTTTTTGGTGATAAAAGTTTAAAATTTTCGAAGCAATTCAAAAAACTCTAACAAAAGAAAAACGTTTTCGGTACACGTTTTCCAAACGTTTTTTTTTTCTTTGCGTGTAGCGATATCCACTTAGGAGGACATTCGAAAACGACACCAAACTCTATTTCCCTACTTAGATTCAATTTATTTCTCGATGTTATTTTAAAGTTTTTTTGCATGTATCATTCAAATTGAAATCGATTTTTGTCAACATTAAAACCCATTTAGTCGATTTTCACCCGAAAAGTAGATATTCACGGCACTACTTCAAAAGCAGGTGGGCTCCTCGTATGTAGCGCCCCATTTAGCCGAAATTTATACAACAATCCTTAGATTGCCATATAATCCAAAATCCTTGCAGGATTCAAGGACAGTCCAGTACAGACCTATAATTCTAACATCATTCCTGCTGAAGACAATACACGCAAAAAAAATAATTCTTTCCTCCCAAACGAAATTTTAGACAAACAAAGTTCGTTTCTCATTTGCTTTTCGCTGTAAGGAAGTGTATTTGGAAGAAAAGTATATACTTCTTGTGATAAACGTTTATTCTTTTCCAGGATGTAAAAACAATTTCATAAAGACAAACTCAAAAAAAAACATTGTTTTCTTGCTAATTGCATTTTCCCTTACATCTTTCTCACTTCCACGAGGAAGTGATGTAGAAGAAATTATACGATTTTATAAATTTTAAAATTTTTTTTACCTTTCGCCTGGACGGAGAATCGAACCGCGGACCATGCACTTTGTAAGCCAACACACTAACCACTGAGCTATGTACCTGTTGTGGTCATCAATAGATAAATATCCATATAAGTTATATTTATAAAGCATAGCTTGCGGTGCCCACGAACCGAATAAAACATTTAGTTTGGCACAGTGGAGCATTGGTTGGTACGTCCGACTTGCATGCCAAGGGTCGTGGCTTCGATCCCTGCTTCGACCAAAGTTTTTTTTTTTTTTTTTTTTACATATTTTCCAGATATGTTCGGAAGATTCCGAACATACAATGTAATGTTCAACATTACATTGTAGTATATTAAATTTTGAACTGTAAAATGTGTCTTATTAAATACCTAAAGTCAGAAAAGAACAGTGTTTGATATAAACGAAATGGACTGTGTTGTTGTTTCAAAAATAACTTTTTTTATTGAAAAAATAAAAATTTTTTAACAAACGATTTTTTTTTGGTGATAAAAGTTTAAAATTTTCGAAGCAATTCAATAAACTCTAACAAAAGAAAAACGTTTTCGGTACACGTTTTCCAACCTACTACAAATCTTATTTCTATAGAAAATTTAGTGAATCTTATAGGTTAGGTTAGGTGGCAGCCCGATGTATCAGGCTCACTTAGACTATTTAGTCCATTGTGAAACCACATTAGTGAACTTCTCTCTTATCACTGAGTGCTGCCAGATTCCATGTTAAGCTCAATGACAAGGGACCTCCTTTTTATAGCCGAGACCGAAGCTTTGAAACCCTCAGAAATGTCACCAGCATTACTGAAGTTGGACAATCCACCGCTGAAAAACTTTTTGTTGTTCGGTCGAAGCAGGAATCGAACCCACGACCTTGTGTATGCAAGGCGGGCATGCTAACCATTGCACCACGGTGGCTCCCATGGTACAATGGTTCTATAGTAAATTTGGTCACATTTACCACTACGTACCAAATTTCAACCAGATCGGATGAATTTTGCTTCTCCAAAAGCACAGGAGGTCAACTCTGGGGATAAGTTTATATGGGGGCTATATATAATTATGGACTGGTATGAACCAATTCCTATATGGTTGGTGGATACCATATACTAACACCACGTACCAAATATCAACTGAATCAGATGATTTTTGGTCTTCGAAGAGGCTCCGGAGGTCAAATCTGGTGATCGGTTTATATGGGGGCTATACATAATTATGGAACGATGTGGACCAATTTATGCATGGTCATTAGAAACCATATACTAAAACTATATACCAAATTTCAGCAGGATCGGATGAAATTTGCTTCTCTTAGAGGCTCCGCAAGCCAAATCGGGGGATCGGTTTATATGGGGGCTATATATAATTATGGACCGATGTGGACCAATTTTTGCATGGTTGTTAGAGACCATATACTAACACCATGTACCAAATATGGGGGCTATACGTAAGAGTGGACCGATATGGCCCATTTGCAATACCATCCGACCTACATTAATAACAACTACTTGTGCCAAGTTTCAAGGCGATAGCATGTTTCGTTCGGAAGTTAGCGTGATTTCAACAGACGGACGGACGGACGGACATGCTCAGATCGACTCAGAATTTCACCACGACCCAGAATATATATACTTTATGGGGTCTTAGAGCAATATTTCGATGTGTTACAAACGGAATGACAAAGTTAATATACCCCCCATCCTATGGTGGAGGGTATAAAAATATGGGAAACATTTAAATCTGAAGCAATTTTAAGGAAACTTCGCAAAAGTTTATTTATGATTTATCGCTCGATATACATGTATTAGAAGTTTAGGAAAATTAGAGTCATTTTTACAATTTTTCGACTAAGCAGTGGAGATTTTACAAGGAAAATGTTGTTATTTTGACCATTTTTGTCGAAATCAGAAAAACATATATATGGGAGCTATATCGAAATCTGAACCGATTTCAACCAAATTTGGCACGCATAGCTACAATGCTAATTCTACTGCCTGTGCAAAATTTCAACTAAATTGGAGTTAAAAATTGGCCTCTGTGGTCATATGAGTATAAATCGGGCGAAAGCTATATATGGGAGATATATCTAAATCTGAACCGATTTCAACCATATTTTGCACGCATAGCTACAATGCTAATTCTACTCCCTGTGCAAATTTTCAACTAAATCGGAGCAAAAATTGGCCTCTGTGGTCGTATGAGTGTAAATCGGGCGAAAACTATATATGGGATCTATATCTAAATCTGAACCGATTTCAACCAAATTTTGCACGCATAGCTACAATGCCAATTCTACCCCCTGTGCAAAATTTCAATTAAATCGGCGTAAAAGATTGGCCACTGTGGTCATATGAGTGTAAATCGGGCGAAAGATATATATGGGAGCTATATCTAAATATGAACCGATTTCAATAAAATTTGGCGCACTTGACTATAGTACTAATTGTTCTTCTTGTGCAAAATTTTAAGCAAATTAGGGTAAAACTCTGGCTTCTGGGGCCATATAAGTCCATATCGGGCGAAATATATATATGGGAGCTATATCTAAATCTGAACCGATTTCTTCCAAAATCAAAAGGGTTCTATTCTGAGCCAAAACGCATACTTTTGTTGAATTTGAAGTCGATTGGACTAAAACTGCGACCTAGACTTTGATTACAAAAATGTGTTCACGGACAGGCGGACATGGCTATATCGACTCAGGAGCCCACCCTGAGCATTTTTGCCAAAGACACCATGTGTCTATCTCATCTTCTTCTCGGTGTTGCAAACATATGCACTAACTTACAATACCCTGTTCCACAGTGTGGCGCAGGGTATAAAAATACTATCTTTCACCGGGCAGAAAAAAAATTCAAAGGAGCAACCAGGACAATCGCAGCACTCACGTTTGTCGCCAGTGCTGAAAATGCCCGCAATTTGCCTCTATGCGTAACACTATTTTCGCACTTTAGATAAGAACCTAAACAGGTCATATTTAGGGCAAAATGGAAAAAAGTGCGCATTTTTTACAAGAAAAGGAAACACCATAACATTTCGTTTGGGAGTTAAGATTTTTGTTCTTTTTGAGTGAATAAATTTCCAGTATGAAATCTAAATGAAGGATACTTACAATTCGACTTGGGCCAATTTGTGGTCATATCGACTTGATTTTAAATCAACTTTTTGGTATTTCTTTCACTTCCAATTTCTATTTATTGTGGTCAATGAATCTATACAACATTGACTTCCACTTTAAATTGTTTTTATTTCTGCTGCTCCTGCTGCGGCTAGCTGCTACTGTTGATGGTGGTGTTAAATTTTTTATTATAGCCTTCCTTGCAGACACGCGAAACATACAAAATTTGGAGAATTTTCTACTCCTAACTTTCATTATCCATTTCAGTTGTAATTCAACTTTCGATAACGTTACAATGAAGAATTTCCGGATATTCGGTTTATGCTATTTTGTATTGTGGGCTATGCCATTGCAGTCCTGTGGCCAAGAATACAATGATTATTCCTCATTCATAAGTGCAAATGCCTCATTGGCTGTCGTTGTGGACCAGGATTATATGCGTGAACACAATTTGAATATTATGGGCCTTTTTCAAAAGATCTTGGGAGACACAATTCGTGAAAATCTTAAAAATGGTGGAATTAATGTGAAATATTTTACGTGGAGTGGCATTCGTTTGAAAAAGGGTAGGTTGGAAATTGTGAAATTTCACGGCCTCCGAAAAAAGCAAAATGATTTGATTGTTATAAAGGCCATGAGAATTGTGAAAAATTTATGTGTGATATTTGCCTGTTTGTAAGTTTGATATATGAAATTGTAAGTTTGATTTTCAAAAAGGCAAAACTCCATGGTGCAATTGATAGAATGCCGGCCTTGTATACACAGGATCGTGAGTTCAAACCCATTTTCTACAGAAAACCAAAAATGTTTTCAGCGGTGGATTATCCTCTCAGTAATGTTGATGACATTTTTCTTCAGTGTTTGAAAGGGCCTCTAAATGGTTTCATCGCAATGTGGAACGCCGTCATGGAGCAAAGCATAGAATCGGGCAACACTCAGTGATAAGAGAGAAGTTCACCACTGTGATATCACAATGAACTGAATAGTCTAAGTGACCCTGAATATCGGACCTAACTTAAAATGCGTAAAGGTAGGTGGTCCGATCTGAAACAGTCTAGAATAGTGGCTAGTGATTCTTCAAACCTATTTAACCTGTCTGAAAAATAAATTTCCCAAAGATTCTTCCAGAATAAATTGGGCTTTAAATTGTGTTAATCGCTCCAAACTGACATGTATTGCAACGAACTCTAGGTTGCTTTCATTTCTAAGCAGCTCGTTTGACAGCTGGCAGATTTATTGCTGTTACAGTTCATTTTGTTGTTTAACAGTTTACAAAAGCAACTTAATCTATTGAATTCATAAATCAAGTTATTCTTTATGGAATTCAAGCATGATAATGTCAGTTCCTTTTATTTTGCTGGAAAACCTCATTTGGCTATTTTTAGAGCCTTCCAACGTTTCAATGTGAATAATTTTTTTGTTTCTCGTAACAATGCTCATTACCGTGCTACTGGCAGTGTTCATCGCATCCAAAATGTGGACAAAAAACGGTAACGACACCAGACATTATGCGAAAAGTGAAGAGAAAATTTGATTAAAATCCACGTCGCAAAGGTAGATTACTTGCTTGTGAGGTGAACATATTGCGAGAACGGATGCAACAAATATTGAAAAATAAACTTGGACTAAAGCCATTGGACTAAATCCTAAACGAGGAAGAACTCCCCGATGCACAAACAAAGTTAGACTGGAAAGAACCAATGAGTTGCTTCACTTTCACCAAATTTGGTGAATTTCTCCGATGGAAAGCCATTCCAAATTCAGCAGTTTATGAACAAACAAAATAATCGAGTTTACTTTCCAGCTGAAAATTTACAAAAAAATGTCCTAATGTCTTGCGACTTGGGCCTTTTAGCACTGCAAAATTGTCGTCAAATCGGTTTATTCTAATTGAGCGTGATAGGTTCTTATTACGAGCTTCAAATGTCATCCACTGAGCTGCTAACTTCGGGCCGAGCGGACGGGTTTCGACTGATGTTATCAACTTGGGCAGGCCCAATTGGTCGACCTGAAGACGGGTTTACATACGGCGACACCACTATGGTCAGTCGAACCATTCCTAAGGTAACGACAATAAAAAGGTGGTAATTCCAAAGAAAGAGATTTAAGTAACGCAGGAATGCTTTGTTCATCCAAAAAAAAATTAAAAATTAGCATTAGTCAACCCAGCTCGCTGTTGGCTAAGCAAGTCAATTCCTTAAAATGCGTGCAAAGAATTCCTCAAACTGGCAAAAGGAAACGAACGCCGGATAAGTTACCATCTTCTAAAAGGAATCAAAGATCGTTTGGGTCAGGTGCAAGGGAAATTTTTGTGAAAGCCGTCATGAACGAAGAAGCAATGAACGGTAGGCTTCCAAAACACAAGTGTGGGAAATTGAGAATGCAACATCAGGCGTGTACTCACAGGTGCTAGAAAAAAATTCCCGGCCCAAGTCCTCGACAACGAAAGGCTGGATGGTATCAAAAACGATTTAAGTTAATCTCATTTGTGGACCAGATGTATATTTTAAGCCATCGCTAACAACAAAGCCATCGCTAGCTACTCAAAGGTGTTTTAACCGATTCCGGTCGAACCGCCGTCTTGAGATGATAGACACTTTGTGATGCCAACCTCAGGCGCAAAAGTCCAACGGATTGAGATCCGAAGATTTTGCTGGCCTTTGCGCGGTAGAATGAAGTGAGGAAACTCCTTTTTAAGCCATCCTTGGTCGATGCTTACTGAGTTGGATGGTGCTGAGTCCTGTTGGAATGTCCATGGTCAGCGGCAATCGACCACACCATTATCATCGACGGCGCTTGAGTTCTGGTGACCAATTTAGAAATTTGTGGTGCCAACCCCAGGCGAAAAATGCCAGCTGATTGAGATACGGAGATTTTGGTAGCCTTTACGCGGTAGGAATGAAGTGAGCAAACTAGAAAAATTGCCCGGTCCAAGTCCTCGACAACGAAAGGCTGGATGGTATAAATGACGATTTAAGTTAATCGCATTTGCGGACCAGAGGTCTATAGCTTATTTTAAGCCATCGCTAGCTGCTCGAAAATGGCTCCGCGTTGGTTTGGCCCATTCCGGTCGAACCGCCGTCTTGAGAAGATCGACACTTTGTGGTGCCAACCCCAGGCGCAAAAGTCCAACGGTTTGAGATCCAGAGATTTTGTTGGCCTTTGCGCGGTAGAATGAAGTGAGGAAACTCCTTTTTAAGCCATTCTTGGTCGATGCTTTCTGAGTTCGATGGTGCTGAGTCCTGTTGGAATGTCCATGGTCAGCGGCAATCGACCACACCATTACCGTCGGCGGCGCTTGAGTTCTGGTGACCAATTTAAAAATTTGTGGTGCCAACCCCAGGCGAAAAATTCCAACGGATTGAGATACGGAGATTTTGGTAGCCTTTACGCGGTAGGAATAAAGAGAGCAAACTAGAAAAATTTCCCGGTCCAAGTCCTCGACAACGAGGATGGTATCAATGACGACTTAAGTTAATCGCATTTGCGTTCGGTCTATAGTTGATTTTAAGCCATCGCTAGCTCCTCAAAAGTGGTACCGCCTTGTTTTCGCCGATTCCGGGCGAACCGCCGTCTTGAGACGACACTTTAGAAATTTGTGGTGTCAACCTCAGACGCAAAAGTCCAACAGATTGAGGTCCGGAGATTTTGGTGGTCTTTGCGCGGTATGAATGAAGTGAACAAACTAGAAAAATTTCCCGGTCCAAGTCCTCGACAACGAAAGACTGGATGCGCGGTAGAATGAAGTGAGGAAACTCTTTTTTAAGCCATTCTTAGTCGATGCTTACTGAGTTCGATGGAGCTGAGACCTGTTGGAATGTCCATGCCCAGCGGCAATCGACCACACCATTACCATCGGCGGCGCTTGAGTTCTGGTGACCAATTTAGAAATTTGTAGTGCCAACTCCAGGCGCAAAAGTCCAACGGATTGAGATACGGAGATTTTGGTAGCCTTTACGCGGTAGGAATAAAGTGAGCAAACTAGAAAAATTTCCCGGTCAAGTCCTCGACAACGAAAGGGTGGATGGTATCAAGGACGATTTAAGTTAATCGCATTTGCGGACCAGAGGTCTATAGCTTATTTTAAGCCATCGCTAGCGCACGAAGGTGGCTCCGCGTTGGTTTGGCCCATTCCGGTCGAACCGCCATCTTGAGATGATCGACACTTTGTGGTGCCAAACGCAGGCGCAAAAGTCCAACGGATTGAGATCTGGAGATTTTGATGGCCTTTGCGCGGTAGGAATGAAGTGAGGAAACTCATTTTTAAGCCATTCTTGGTCGATGCTTACTGAGTTCGATTGTGCTGAGTCCTGTTGGAATGTCCATGGTCAGCGGCAATCGACCACACCATTACCATCGGCGGCGCTTGAGTTCTGGTGACCAATCGTAGGTTTTCCTTTTTCAGATGACCACTTTGAAATGTAAACCCAATAATTTTGTTTGCTAAATTTGGAATGGTTTCCAATCGGAGAAATCCAAATTCGGTAACTGCAACCTAAGCACGAAAGTGGCATCGGTGAGGTGCAATTTTCATAAAAAATTTGGTCAAAATTGTATTTTTATACAAAATTTTTTCAACATTTTATTTCTATGAAAAATTTTGTCCAAATTTTACTTCTTTAGGATATTTTGTAAAAATTTTATTTCTATAGAAATTTTATAGAAATTCTGTTTCTATAGAAAATTTTGTCACAACTTTATTTCTATAGAACTTTTTTTCGAAATTCTATTTCTATAGAAAATTTTGACGAAACTCTATTTTTTTGAAAATTTTGTTAAAATTTTATTTCTGTAGAAAATTTTGTCAACATTTTATTTCTATAGAAAATTTGGTCAAAAATTTATTTCTATTGACAATTTTCTCAAAATTTTAATTCTATCGACAATTTTCTCAAAAATTTATTTCTATCGAAAATTTTGTCAAAATGTTATTTCTATAGAAATTTAGTCGAAATTCTATTCCTATAGAATTTTTTTTCGAAATTCTATTTGTATAGAAAATTTTGTCGAATTTCTATTTCTATAGAAATTTTTTTCAAAATTTTATTTCTACAAAATAATTTGTAAAAACTTTTATTTCTTTAAAAAATTTGGTCCAAATTTTATTTCTATAGAAATTTTTTTCAAAATTATCGAAAATTTTGTCAAAATGTTATTTCTATAGGAATTTAGTCGAAATTCTATTCCTATAGAATTTTTTTCGAAATTCTATTTCTATAGAAAATTTTGTCGAAATTCTATTTCTATAGAATTTTTTTTCAAAATTTTACTTCTACAAAATAATTTCTAAACAATTTTATTTCTTTAAAAAAAATGGTCCAAATTTTATTTCTATAGAATTTTTTTTTCAAAATTTTATTTCTATAGAAATTTTGTCAAAATTGTATTTCTATAGAAATTTTGTCAAAATTTTATTTCTATAGAAATGTTGTCAACATTTTATTTCTATAGAAATTTTGTCCAAATTCTATTTCTATATAAAATTTTGCCAAAATTTAATTTCTATAGAAAATTTAGTGAAAAAAATATTTTCATAGAAAATTTTGTCAAAATTTTATTTCTATAGAAAATTTTGTCAAAATTTTATTTCCATAGTAAATTTTATCAAAATTTTAAATCTATAGAAATTTTGTCAAAATTTTATTTTAATAGAAAATTTTGCTAAAATTTTGTTTCTATAGAAAATTTTGTCGAAATTCTATTTCTATTGAAATTTTTCAAAATTCTATTTCTATAAAAAATTTTGTCAAAATTCTACTTCTATAGAAAACTTTTTTCCAAATTGTATTCTATAGAAAATTATGTCAAAATTTTATTTCTATAGAAATTTTTTTTTCAAAATTGTATTTCTATCGAAAATATTATCAAAATTTTATTTCTATAGAAAATTTTGTCATGATTTTTATTTTTATAGAAAAGTTTATCAAAATTTTATTTTTATAAAAAAATTTTGTCAACGTTTTATTTCTATAGAAAATTTTGTCAAAATGTTATTTCTATAGAAAATTTTGACGAAACTCTATTTTTTGAAAATTTTGTTAAAATTTTATTTCTGTAGAAAATTTGGTCAAAATTTTATTTCTATCGACAATTTTCTCAAAATTTTAATCCTATCGACAATTTTCTCAAAAATTTATTTCTATCGAAAATTTTGTCAAAAATTTATTTCTATCGAAAATTTTGTCAAAATTTTATGTCTATCGAAAATTTTGTCAAAATTTTATTTCTATAGAAATTTTGTCGAAATTCTATCCCTATAGAATTTTTTTCGAAATTATATTTCTATAGAAAATTTTGTCGAAATTCGATTTCTCTAAAAACTTTTTTCAAAATTTTACTTCTACAAAAAATTTTGTAAAAATTCTATTTCTTTAAAAAATTTGGTCCAAATTTTATTTCTATAGAAAATTTTTTTAAAATTTTATTTCTATAGAAATTTTGTCAAAATTTTATTTCTATAGAAATGTTGTCAACATTTTATTTCTATAGAAAATTTTGCCAAGATTTTTATTTTTATAGAAAAGTTTATCAAAATTTTATTTTTATAAAAAAATTTTGTCAAAGTTTTATTTCTATAGAAAATTTTGTCAACGTTTTATTTCTATAGAAAATTTTGTCAAAATTTTATTTCTTGTAGTTGTTGTATAGTTGACCTTTTAGTATAATTATTTGTAGAGTTTGTAAGGCTTGAGGTCATGTTGTAATAAAACAAAACAAAATCATATTTTTTTATAGTGTCTTATTTTTCTTTCCATTATTTCGAACACCATCGTTGTCCGTCTTCAGGGAAATTCACTTTAACAAAACAAGAAAATTTAAAAATTAATATAAAATTTACATTTTAACATGACCTCAAGCCTTACAAACTCTACAAAAAAGTTATTTCTATAGAAAATTTTGTCTAAATTTTATTTCTACAGAAATTTTTATCAAAATTTTATTTCTATAGAAAATTTTGTCTAAATTTTATTTATACAGAATTTTTTTACTTTCTATAGAAATTTTTTATTATTTCTATAGAAATTTTGTCAAAAGTTTATTTCTATAGAAATTTTGTCAAAAGTTTATTTCTGTAGCAAATTTGTAAAAGTCGGAGAGGAATCTTTGGAAAATCTACCAAAACCTGAAGAATTATACCAATCTATCAAACAGTAAAAAATATACCATTTTTGATATAATTCTTCCAACTGTGTCAACCGTGAGTGAACACCAAGGTAACATATTTTTTGCGAAACAAAAACGCCCTTAGAGACGCTTTGAAACCCTCCGAAAGGTCACCAGCATAACTGAGAGGGATAATCCACCACTGAATAGCTTTTGGTGTACGACCGTAGCCCACGACCCTTTGTATGCAAGGCGGGCATACTAACCATTGTACTGTATAGTCAACGTAATAGTTATGCTCGAATATTCTAAGCTAAAATGTTTCTGGTGGTTCTTAGATCTCCACAGAGGATCCCCTCCCCCTTTGGTACGCCAATGTAGTCCTTCCTATAAAATTACAAGAATTTATTTTTCATCTAAAAATAAAATAATTAATTTTTTAACTGAATTAAATCAACAAATTAATTGAAAAAGAAGATGATGTTTAATTAAATAATTCATTGTCATAATTAAAGAATTAATTGTGTTTTCTAATCAATATCAACTATATTTTTAATTGAATCAGTAAAGAAATTTATTGGAATTGTCGAAGAAATCAATTCATTTTTTATGTCTAATTAAATCTGTGATGCATAGTATGATTTTAGTCATTGAAGCAATTTCAATTGACACCCTAATTGGATCAATCAATAATTTGACAGATGCATGATTTTTTCTCTATGTGTGTATTAAAATAATCCCTATGTATTTCCTTCTACAGAATTTTTAGCTGCCATGACTGTGATGAATTGCGAGAACACCTTGAAATTCTTCAAAGCCACTAGGTCCAGTACAATTCTTCTCATAGCCATAACGGATACAGATTGTCCTCGGCTACCTTTAAACGAAGCATTAATGGTAATAAAACAAAAACAATAGCTAAATGACAATGAAATACATAATAAATTAATTTAATTATTTCCTTAAAGTTACCTCTGATGGGTCGTGGAGAGGAATTTCCACAAATGATTTTAGATGCCAAAGTTCAAAATATATTGCCATGGAAAACGGCTGTTGTCATTATGGACGAATCGTTGGTGAATGAGAATACAAAACTGGTGGAATCTGTGGTTCATGAGAGTTCCAAAAACAATATTGTACCCATTTCCCTATATTTGTATAGCATTAATGATCGCTTGCGGACTCAGAAAAAACGCCAAGCTATACGAGAAGCCTTATTGCCATTTCAAAATCATCCCAGGGAGCACAATCAATTTATTGTGTTTTCCAAATTCTATGAAGATATCATAGAAATGGCCGATGGCATGGATATGTTTCATATCAACAATCAATGGTTATTTTTTGTTCTGGATGAAAACCAAAGGAAATTTGATTCGATGGCTATAACACAAAATCTGAATGAAGGAGCAAATGTTGCATTTGTTTTAAATCAAACGCTACCGAGCTGTGAGGTGAGTATATAAAAGACCGGTGAAGTTAAGTTGGAAAGTTGAAATCTGTTGGGTTAGCAAGACAAGCAAAAAGTGGTGGTCAGACATTGGCCATTTATCTTGAATATTCAAATTCCGAATAAGGGGTACATATTCATCAGTGTTGCCAGTATTTTTCTAGCTCTTGTCCCCCAAATTATGATGTTTTGAATTCCTCACAAAAATCCCCACTAAAAGTTTGACAAGATAAAAAGGCTCTGCTGTAGAATATTAGTAATAATTTAAAAATTAAAATTTTGTCAAGTCCAATAAGCTGCAATAAGATCAAGATTTCGAACCACACCGAACACCAAGAGACTGGTGAGCGTCTTCCAAATTCTGGAGGTATGAAAATTTTCGTTCATAAATACAATGTAACCGAGCATTGTATTTATGAACGAAAATTTACTTCTAAATATTCAAGTAGTAAAATTAGGTGTAGACACGTTGCCAAAGTTGGTAGTATTCTACCAGAAATGGTAGATTTTTTATTGTTTGGTAGATTTCTAAAATTTGATGTTTTGGTAGATTTAGCCACAAGACGTACTTCATAAATTTTCCATAGAAATAAACTTCTGAGAAAATTTTCTATATAGAAGTAAAATTTTGAGAAAATTTTCTATATAAAAATAAACTTTTGAGAAAAATTCCTATATAGAAAAAAAAACTGAGAAAATTTTTTACATAGAAATAAAATTTAGATATAATTTTCTATACAGAACAAATTTTGAGATAATTTTCTATACAGAAATAAAATTTTGACAAAATTTTCTATAGAAATAAAATTTTGACAAAATTTTCTATAGAAATAAAATTCTGACAAATTTTTCTATAGAAATAAAATTTTGACAAAATTTTCTAAAGAAATAAAATTCTGACAAAGTTTTCGATAGAAGTAAAATTTTGACAAAATTTTCTATAGAAATAACATTTTAGGTAAAATTGTCTATAGAAATAGAATTTAGACAAAATTGTCTAAAGAAATAAAATTTTGGTAAAATTCTCTATAGAAATAGAATTTTGACAAAATTTCATATGGAAATAAAATTTTGTTAAAAAAGGATTTCACGAAAAAATCCCTAAGTTTATAAAAATTCCCCACCAATTCTCCAAGTCCCAACTCTGAAATCTCGTCAAAAATCACGAAAAAAATACCCCGATTTTGAGAAAATTTTCTACATAGAAATAAAATGTTGACAAAATTGTCTATACAAAAAAACTTTTGACAAAATTTTCTATAGAAATAAAATTCTGACAAAATTTTCTATAGAAATAAAATTTTGACAAAATTTTCTATAGAAATAAAATTTTGTTAAAATTCTCTATAGAAATAGAATTTTGACAAAATTTCATATGGAAATAAAATTTTGTTAAAAAAAGATTAAACCGATTTCACGAAAAAATCCCCAAATTTATGGAAATTCTCCACCAAATCCCCAAGTCCCAACTCTGAAATTTCGTCCCCGTTCACGAAAAAAATTACCCCGATTTTGAGAAATTTTTCTACATAGAAATAAAATGTTGACAAAATTGTCTATAGAAACATACTTTTGACAAAATTTTCTATAGAAATAAAATTTTGACAAAACTTTTTTATACAAAGAAAATTGTGACAAAATTTTCTATAGAAATAAAATTTTGACTAAATTTTCTATCGAAATAAAATTTAGATAAAATTTCCTATGGAAATAAAGTTTTGGTAAAATTGTCTATAGAAATAGAATTTTGACAAAATTTCCTATGAAAATAAATTAAAAAAAAAAAAGATTAAACCGATTTCACGAAAAAATTCCCAAATTTATGGAAATTCCCCACCAAATCCCCAAGTCCCAACTCAGAAATTTCGTCCCCATTCACGAAAAAATTACCCCGATTTTGGGAAAAAAAAACCCAATACTGTTGTTCTTGTACCTAAATATTTCAGATCGCAGCCTTGACAGCGCCGTTATGGTCTCTCTGAACAGCCATCTCTGATCTTTGGTAATGGATAGTAGTATGATTATGTTCTGGATCCGCATCTATGTCTGCTTTTCTCAGGGCTGCCCAAAATCATCATCTCTCTCGGTTTTGTGAGTCAACATAATTTTTTCATTGGGACAATGAAATTGTTCATCAATAATAGAAAATAAAAATTGTTCATTATTAACAGAAAAATCCTAACAATAACGAAATCTTGCTTTGTATATATGAAATTATTTCGTTAGCTCAATACCAATAACAAATTTCGTTAATGATACGAAGATTTTTACATATATTACAAGATATATCTCGGAGCCTTTGGATTATAGACGATTGCAAAAGGATTTTTTTTTAATATTTGAAGAGATCGAAAAACTGATATATTTAAAGTTGGCTTTTGCAAAGTTCAAAAAATTTAAAACAGGGAGTCGAAAAATTTAAACAATGTAGAAAAGTTGACTTATTCATAAATGGGTGGCAGCCAATCTCTCCGGATCTTATTTCTGCTCACACACACGCTGAAAAACACATGCCCAGTTCCAAAGATTTTGGTATTGATTCCGAACAAAAACAAGCGGAGAATTGAGGTTAGGACAAATTTAAGACACGATTCTCTTTTAAATTTAGGTTTTGCGTATTTGATTCTAGGAAACAAAGTTTGATTTATCCGTTTTCATACCCTCCACCATAGGATGGGGGGTATATTAACTTTGTCATTCCGTTTGTAACACATCAAAAAATTCTCTAAGACCCCATAAAGTATATATATTCTGGGTCGCTAACTTCCGAACGAAACAAGCTATCGACTTGAAACTTGGCACAAGTAGTTATAATTGATGTAGGTCAAATGGTATTGCAAATGGGCCATATCGGTCCACTTTTACGTATAGCCCCCATATAAACGGACCCCCAAATTTGGCTTGCGATTGCTCTAAGAGAAGCAAATTTCATCTGATCCGTCTGAAATTTGGTACATAGTATTATTATATGGTCTTTAACAACCATGCAGAAATTGGTCCATATCGGTTTATAATTGCATATAGCCCCCATATAAACCGATCCCCCGATTTGACCTCCGGAGCCTCTTAGAGGAACAAAAGTCATCCGATCCGATTGAAATTTAGTACGTGGTGTTAGTATATTGTATCTAACAACCATGCAAAAATTGGTCCACATCGGTCCATAATTATATATAGCCCCCATATAAACCGATCCCCAGATTTGACCTCCGGAGCCTCTTAGAGGAACAAAAGTCATCCGATCCGATTGAAATTTAGTACGTGGTGTTAGTATATTGTATCTAACAACCATGTCAAAATTGGTCCATATCGGTCCCCATATAAGCCGATCCCCAGATTTGACCTCCGGAGCCTCTTAGTGGAGCAAAATTCATCCGATCCGGTTGAAATTTGGTACGTGGTGTTAGTATATGGTATCTAACAACCATGCAAGAATTGGTCCATATCGGTCCATAATTATATATAGCCCCCATATAAATCGATCCCCAGATTTGTCCTCCGGAGCCTCTTGGAGGAGCAAAATTCATCCAATCCAGTTGAAATTTGGAACATGGTGTTAGAATGTGGTCTCTAAGAAACCCGCAAGAATTGGTCCATATCGGTCCATAATTATATATAGCCCCCATATAAACCCTTCCCCAGATTTGATCTCCGGAGCCTCTTGGAGGAGCAAAATTCATCCGATCCGTTTGAAATTTGCAACGTGGTGTTAGTATAAGGCCGCTAATAACCATGCCAAAATTGGTCCGTATCGGTATACAGTTATATATAGCCGATCCCCAATCACACAAAAATTGGTCCATATCGGTTCATAATCATGGTTGCCACTCGAGCCAAAAATAATCTACCAAAATTTTATTTTTATAGAAAACATTGTCAAAATGTTATTTCTATAGAAAATTTTATCAAAATTTTATTTCTAAAGAAAATTTTGTCAAAATTTTATTTCTATTTTTTCCAAATTTTATTTCTATAGAAATTTTGTTCCAAATGGTGGAGGGTACATAAGCTTCGGCCTGGCCGAACTTACGGCCGTATATACTTGTTTGTTTACTAAATACCCCGTATGGACTAACTTCCAATTTAGAAGACGATGTTAAGAAGTTTTGAGATATCTTGCCATCGGCAAGTATTACCATAACCCAAGTAATTCGATTGGGGATGACAGTCTTTAGTAGAACTTTCTACGCAATCCATGGTGGAGGGATTCGACCTGGCCGAACTTACGGCCATATATACTTGTTTCTATGTAATATGAAACGAATAAATGACTAACTAGCGTTTTTTTTTTAATTTCTGTTTAGAATTCATTGAATTGCACCATAGGAGAAATTTCTATGGCCTTTGTCTTGGCCATTTCCAAACTAATTACAGAGGAACAATCAATTTACGGTGAAATTTCCGATGAAGAATGGGAAGCCTTACGCTATACTAAGAAGGAGAAACAAGATGATATACTAAATACCATGAAGGTACTATACAAGATATGTTCTAGTTAATTTACCGAGAGAAACCGCAATTTGGTTGTAATAACCAAGAGGAGGAATATGATCAAACCTGATTTGAGATCAAAATTTAATTTTTGGATACGGCACATGAAACATTTTTGCCATGAACGTATTGTTTTCTTATCAAATATAAATTGCTTTCCGAAATCTGATAAATAATTTCCCAGATAATAATATGGTTGTGACAAACATATTACATGCTTCCCGTCCTAATATGACATTTTGCTCTTAAACATTTTAGAGACAATTTTCCAACAAAAATGTTCCATGATGATTATATTCCTTATCTGGGTGTATATTACCGATATTGGCACTGACCCAAATCAATATTAACGGTTTTCTCTCAGTGTAATTTTTCGAATAATTTTATTATTTTATTTTCATTCTTTTAGACATATTTGAAAAATCATAGTAAATGTTCAACTTGCACGAAATGGAGTGTGGAGACAGCTTTATCTTGGGGTAAAAGTCAGGAGCATAATAAAGGGCAAATAGGTAAGTAACACTCTCATTTTAAATACAAAAAAAAAAAATGTTTATAAGTTGTGTTTATTAATTCACACAAAAAATCTTTAGTATAAGTACCACTGTCTCTGATTCAAAATAAATACCAACATTTTAAAATGAAGTAATCTTTGGATCCAAGTAAATTTTGTGTTCTTTTGTGTAGATGATGCACCCACCATGAAAGAAAATGTAGGTTTATTTTGGAAAATTTTAACTAAAATATTTTAGTATTTGCAATAGTTATGTCACAAATAAGTTTATAATTTTTGTCGAATTGAAGAAAATTTATTAAAAATAATAAATATTTTTCTGTTGTTTAAGAAAATTTCATATAGAGGAGAAAAAATTGTTAAAAAAAGTTAAAATTTTTTAAAATGAAGTTGAAGACAGACACAATTTAAGGAAAATTTACTAATTTCAAAAACGCTATTCACCCATTTTAGGAAAATATGAACTATTTTCAAATATAATAAAATTGTGTACTTCTTTTGTATACACCATTTTTTATACCCACCACCTTAGAATGGTGACGGGGGTATAATAAGTTTGTCATTCCATTTGTAAAACATCAAAATATCGATTGCCAACTATATAAAGTATATATATTCTTGATCAGGGAGAAATTCTAAGACGATATGACCATGTCCGTCTGTCTGTCTGTCTGTCTGTTGTAATCACGCTACAGTCTTCAATAATGAAGCAATCGTGCTGAAATTTTGGGCAAACTCGTCTTTTGTCTGCAGGCAGGTTAAGTTCGAAGATGGGCTATATCGGTCCAGGTTGTGATATAGTCCCCATATAAACCGACCTCCCGTTTTGGGGCATTGGGCTTATAGAAACCGTGGTTTTTAACCAATTTTCCTGAAATTGGAAATCTAGAGGTATTTTAAAACCATAAAGAGGTGTGTCAAAAATGATGAGTATCGGTCCATGTTTTCGTATAGCCCCCATATAGACCGATCTCCCGATTCTATTTCTTGGGCTTATAGAAACCGTCGTTTTTATCCAATTTGCCTGAAATTGTAAATCGAGAGGTATTTTCGGACCATAAAGACATATGCCAAAAATGGTGAGTATCGGTTCATGTTTTGGTATAGCCCCCATATAGACCGATCTCCAGATTTTACCTCTTGGGCTTCTAGAATCCGTAGTTTTTATCCAATTTGCCTGAAATTGGAAATCTAGAGGTATTTTAAAACCATAAAGAGGTGTGTCAAAAATTGTGAATATCAGTCCATGTTCTATTTCTTGGGCTTATAGAAACCGTAGTTTTATGTAATTTGCCTGAAATTTGAAATCGAGGGGTATTTTCGGACCATAAAGACGTGTGCCAAAAATGGTGAGTATCGGGCCATGTTTTGGTATAGCCCCTATATAGACCGATCTCCTGATTTTATTTCTTGGGTTTCTAGAAACCGCAGTTTCTATCCAATTTACCTGAAATTGGAAATCTAGAGGTATTTTACGACCATAAAGAGTTGTGTCAAAAATTGTGAATATCAGTCCATGTTTTAGTATAGCCCCCATATAGACCGATTTCACGATTTTATTTCTTTGGCTTATAGAAACCGTAGTTTTCATCCAATTTGGCTGAAATTGGAAATCTAGAGGTATTTTCGAACCATAAAGAGGTGTGCCGAAAACGGTGAGTATCGGTTCATGTTTTAGTATAGCCCCCATAAGAACGATCTCCCGATTTATCTACTTGGGCTTCTAGAAAAAGTAGTTTTTATCCGATTTGCCTGATATATAGACCGATTTCACGATTTTATTTGTTTGGCTTATAGAAACCGTAGTTTTCCTCCAATTTGCCTGAAATTGGAAATCTAGAGGTATTTTAAAACCATAAAGAGGTGTGTCAAAAATTGTGAATATCAGTCCATGTTCTATTTCTTGGGCTTATAGAAACCGTAGTTTTATGTAATTTGCCTTAAATTTGAAATCGAGGGGTATTTTCGGACCTTAAAGACGTGTGCCAAAAATGGTGAGTATCGGTCCATGTTTTGGTATAGCCCGATCTCCCGATTTTACCTCTTGGGCTTCTAGAAATTGTAGTTTCCTACCTGAAACTCTAGAGGTATTTTAGGCCCATAAGTACCGAAAATTGTGCCTATCGTTCCATGTTTTTGTATAGCCGCCATATAGACCGATCTCCCGATTTTACTTCATGGGCTTCTAGAAACCATAATTGTTTATCCAATTTGCCTGAAATTTGAAATCTAGAGGTTTTTTTAGAGCCGAATATATTGTGTATCGGTAGGGATTTTGATCTATCCCCCTTATAAACCCATATAGACTGATCTCTCGATTTAACTCCTTGGGCTTATATAAACCGTAGTTGTTACCAAATTTGCCTGAAATTTTAACGTATTTAGTTTTTATCGGTCCATTTGGTAAGGCCTCCATATAGACCAATGCCAGTATAGAAGGCGCACTGATCATGGAAATTGCATGAAACTTAAAGCAAAATTTCCAGATTTTAATTCTTCTAATCATTTGAATAATGGGTGTCCAAATCTAGGGATTTTGGATTGCAAATCAAGGTATTAGTTCATCATTTTTTTGCAAACCTACACGAGGTGTTTGTGATTTATCTTAACCTCAAATCGAGAATCTTATAAATCCAAGATCTGATATAGTCTTCATAGGTAGAATCTTTAAATTTATCTTCGTAAAGCGTACTAGTTGAACTGGACTGCTGAGGAGAATATCTGTCCTAAAACCCCCTGAAATTTTCAAAAAAAAAAAGAAATACTTGATTCATGGTGGTGGTATTTGAGATTCGGCCCGGCCGAACTTATTGCAACTCAGATTTTCTTAAAGGTTGTAAATTTTACTAATAATGCGCCCATCTTGAACTTCGTATGGCACTAAAAGCAGTTTTGCAATTTTGAAATCCAATTATTTCCTTCAAACTACGAAATTTTCTTCGGCCGGGCCGAATCTTAAATACCCACCACCATGAATCAAATATAATATTTCTTTCTTTTTCTTTTTCTTTTTTTTGAAAATTTCATTTTGATGACAAATTTTCTCCCAAGCAAATCAGTTCAACCAGATTCTACCTATGAAGACTAGCCCCCATTTTCATGAAGCTCCGTTAGTGCTACGTTAGCTAACGAAGTTTTAAACCGTGATATCTACATGTCTGTCATCTTGCGTATATATTCCATACGCCAGTTAGAACCTTAACTGCTGAAATTTTTTCAGTTAAAGTTAACCGGAGAAAAGATATTTTCATTTTTCTTTCTGCTAACTGGCAGTTAAAGCCTAACGGAGCTACATGAAAATGGCCGTAGATCAGATTCTGGATTTATGAGAATCAATTTTGTTTGAGTTTTAGAGAAATCATAAATCATATGATGAAATAACGCCTTGATTTGAAATCTTAAATCTGTAGATTTTTACCGACATTATTTAAATGAATACGATGAGTAGAATCTGGAAATTTTACTTTCAGTTTCACGCAATTTTCATGATCAGTGCGCCTGTTATACCCTGAAAGAAGTATTTTCTTTTCTGAGGAACGAAATTTTAAACAAGCATAGTTTTCTTTTGACACAAATTTTAGAGACAATCGTTGAATTGCTTATAAAAATACGGATTAGTTTGCTTTAAACGAAGATACTTTATACGAAAGGGAAATTTCGTTTGTCTAAAATTTCATTCCGGAGGAAAATATTTTTTCTTTGGGTGTACCCTCAAGAAGTTAAATCGGTCTACATCGATGCCTTACCAAACGGACCGGTAAAAATAAATACGATACAGATTTTTGAGGGTCTGAAATTCCACTATATTTACATTTTTGTGCAAATCGGATAAAAACTACGGTTTCTAGAAGCCCAAGGAGTTAAATCTGGACATCGGTCTATATGGGGGCTACACCAAAACATGAACCGATAGGCACCATTTGTGACACCTATTTGTGATCTTCTCTAGATTTTCAATTTCAAGCAAATCGGCTAGAAAATATAGTCTCCAGACGCCCAAGAAGTAAAATCGATCTATATGGGGGTTATACCAAAAAATGGACCGATACACCTCAATTTCGGCACACCTATTTGTGGCCCCAAAATACCTCTAAATTTCCAATTTCAAGCAAATAAATACAGTTTATAGAAGCCCAAGAATAAAATTCGGGAGATCGGTCTATATGGCGGCTATACCAAAACATGGACCGATACGGACCATTTTCGACACACCACTTTATGGTCCTAAAATAACATACCTCTAGATTTTCAATTTTAGGCAATTTCAGGTTGTATCGCTCTTGAAGGGAACTATGTTGAATAATAAAAACAAATTTCGAAAAAAAATGTGTTTTTCTTTGTTAGACCGGGAACTTATCAGCCAACCTATTACCTCTAGATTTTCAATTTCAGGCAAAACGGATAGAAAATACAGTTTCTAGACGCCCAAAAAGCAAAATCGGGAGATCGTCTATATGGTCTATACCGAAACATGGACCGATACGGACAATTTTCAACACACCTCTTTATGGTCCCAAAATACCTCTAGATATCCAATTTCAGCCAAATCGGATAGAAAATGCAGTTTATAGAAGCCCAAGAATAAAAATCGGGAGATCGGTCTATATGGCGGCTATACCAAAACATGGACCGATACGGACCATTTTCGACACACCTGTGTATGGTCCTAAAGTATCTCTAGATTTTCAGACAAATCGGATAGAAAATACAGTTTCTAGACGCCCTAGAAGCAAAATCGGGAGATCGGTCTATATGGGGGCTATACCAAAACATGGACCGATTCGGACTATTTTCGACACACCTCTTTATGTTCCCAAAATACCTCAAAAGGGTGGTACGGTCAAAATTTGGTCAAGGGAAAACGCGTGTAAATCGGTGAAATCGTTTATTTAAAAAATCAAATTAAATTTCTTTTTCAAGTTCAATTAGTATAAAATTCAGGAAAAATATTCAGTTAGGCTTTCGCTTTTCCAAATCCGAATTGCCGGGCCTCACGCTTGACACCTGCCATCAGATTTTGTACAGCCACCTTGTCCACTTTCTTCGCCGCAGAAAGCCAGTTTGCCTTGAACTGCTGCTCGTCCTTAGCAGTTTTTTTGGTCTTCTTTAGGTTCCGCTTGACAATAGCCCAGTATTTCTCAATTGGGCGGAGCTCTGGCGTGTTGGGAGGGTTCTTGTCCTTGGGAACCACCTGCACGTTGTTGGCGGCGTACCACTCCATGGCCTTTTTACCGTAATGGCAAGATGCCAAATCCGGCCAAAACAGTACGGAACAGCCGTGTTTCTTCAGGAAAGGCAGCAGACGTTTATTCAAACACTCTTTCACGTAAATTTCTTGGTTTACAGTCCCGGAAGCTATGAAAATGATACTTTTCAAGCCACAGGTACAGATGGCTTGCCAAACCAGATATTTCTTTGCGAACTTTGACAGTTTTATATGCTTGAAAATATCTGCTACCTTTCCCCTTCCTTTTGCCGTATAAAACTCCGGTCCCGGAAGCTGCTTGTAGTCGGCTTTGACGTAGGTTTCGTCGTCCATTACCACGCAGGCAAACTTTGTCAGCATCGTCGTGTACAGCCTCCGGGATCGCGCTTTGGCCGTCGTATTTTGTTTATCATCGCGATTTGGGGTCACTACCTTCTTGTAAGTCGATAGTCCTGCTCGTTTTTTGGCTCGATGCACGGTTGTAGACGATACACCCAGCTTATTTGCGGCATCTCGGAGAGAGAGGTTAGGGTTTCGCTTGAAACTACCGGCAACTCTCTTTGTCGTCTCAGCGGCTTCCGGTTTTCGATTTCCCCCCGATCCAGACTTCCTGGCTGTCGACAAACGTTCCCCAAACACTTTAATTACATTTGTAACGGTTGATTTGGCAACTTTTAGCGATTATGCCAGCTTTGCGTGCGAGTAGCTCGGATCTTCGCGATGCGCGAGCAAAATTTTGATACGCTGCTCTTCTTGCTTGGACGGCATTTTGACAACTGAAGAGTGAATTCCAAAATCAAAATAGGAGCAACATTCTACACACACACACACACCTTCAAAATGAGGGGTGTTCAGGTTTTTTAATGCAAAATTGAAAGAAATACGTCAAGTTTATATTGACCAAATTTTGACCCAACCTTTAGATTTCCAATTTCAGGCAAATCGGATTCTAAATACAGTTTCTAGAAGCCCAAGAAGCAAAATCGGGAGATCGGTCTATATGGGGGCTATACCAAAACATGGACCGATGGGCACCATTTTCGGCACACCTTTCCTCAAGTCCTCAAGTAGATTTTCAATTTCAGGCAAATTGGAAAAAAACTACGGTTTTTATAAGCTCAAGAAATCGGGAAGTCGGTTTATATGGGGACTATATATGAAAACTTGGACCGATATAGTCCATCTTCGAACTTGACCTGCCTGCGAACAAACAACGAATCTGTGCTAAATTTCAGGATGATAGCGCCATTATTGATGGCTGTAGCGTGATTAAAACAGACAGACAGACGGACATGCTTATATCGTCTTAGAATTTCTCCCTGATCAAGAATATATATATACTGTATATAGCAGGGCTGTGGAGTCGAGCCAATTTTGCTCGACTCCGACTCCAGCATTTTTCATCAGCTCGACTCCGACTCCGACTCCGGAGTCGACTCCGGGTAATATAACTAAATCTCATTTTGGTACCACTAATTTGTAGTTCTATTGAGGGGATATATATGGGGTATATATATGGATCGATATAAAGTATCGTATTTATTTATGTGTGCAAGAAAGGTCTTAATTTCGCATTTATACCAATTAAACTCTTTATTTCAAATTTAGGGCAATGTTTAATAAATAAAATAATGATATAAATACCCATCATAATATGAGAAGATACCGACAGTATATTTATTTGTGGACGAAAATTATTATAAAGGGTTATATTCCCATAGGCATGAATTTGAATCTGAATCGATTTAGACAAAATTGTATATACTTCTAGAAAATCTCTGTACCTAAAATTTAAATCTAACGTTATGGGACGTAACACAATTATAGCAAAAAATAAAAATGCAAAGAAAGTCTAAAGTCGGGCGGGCCGATTGTAACATACTCTGCACAACTTTGTATTTAGATCAACATTTTGATAAAATCTGAAATCAGACTTCTACAAAATCTCGTGCAATATTTGGGAAACATTCATAATTTTTTATATTGCAAAATTTGAGTCATTTTTACCAGTTTTCGACTTAGCAGTGAGTATCAGTAAGAAAAAAATTTGAGAAAATTTGCTACATAAATAAAATTTTGACAAATTGTTTTATAGAAATAAAATTTTGAAAAAAATATAAATAGAAATTTTGGAAAAATTTTTGTGTAGTAAATAAAAGTTTGCAAAATTTTCTATACAAACAAAATTTGAACTAAATTCTCTATATAAATAAATGTTTGAGAAAATTTTCTATATAAATAAATTTTAACCAAATTTTCTATAAAAAGACTATAGTAAACAAATTTTGACAAAATTTTCTATAGAAATAAAATTTTGAAAAAAATATTAATAGAAATTTTTGGAAAAATTTTTGTGTAGTAAATAAAATTTTGCAAAATTTTCTAAAGAAATAAAATGTTGCAAAATTTTCTATAGAAAGAAAATTTAGACTACATTTTCTATAAAACTAAAATGTTGACTAAATTTTCTATCGACATAAAATGTTGTATAAATTTTGTATAAAAAAAATCTATAGTAACAAAATTTTGGCACAATTTTCTATGGAAAAAAATTTGAAAAAATTATTAATAGAAATTTTGGAAAATTTTTTGTGTAAATAAAAATTTGCACAATTTTCTATAGAAGCAAAATTTTGGCTAAATTTTCTATAGAAATAAATTTTTGACAAAATTTTCTACATAAAAATATTTTTATACCCACCACCATAGAATGGTGACAGGGGTATAATAAGTTTGTCATGTCGAAGATGAGCTAGATCGGTCCAGGTTTTGATATAGCTCCCATATCAACCGATCGCCCGATTTGGGGTCTTTGGCTTATAAAAACCGTAGTTTTTATCCAATTTGCCAGAAATTGGAAACCTAGAGGTATTCTAGGGCTATAAGGAGGAGTGCTGAAAATGGTGATTATCGGACCATGTTTTAATATAGCTCCCATATAGACAGAACTCCCGATTTTATTTCTTGAGCTTCTAGAATCCGTAGTTGTTATCCAATTTGTCTGAAGTTGGAAATCTAGAGGTATTATAGGACCATTACAAGGCGTGCCGAAGATGGTCACTATCGGACGAAGTTTTGATATAGCCCCCTTTTAGACCGATGTTACGAGTTTACTTCTTGGACTTCTACAATCCGTAGTTTTTATCCAATTTGCCTGAAATTTGAAATCTGGAGGTATTCTAGGACCATTAATAGGTGTGCCGAATATATTGTGTATCGGTCCAGTTTTTGATATAGTCCCCTTATAAACCGGCCCTCCGTTTTGGGGTCTATATTCTAGAACTACAATAGATGTGCTGAATACTGTACGTATCCTTCCATGTTTTTGGCGTAGCCCCATTAGTCCGATTGACCAAAATAGACCCAAAAAATTATTGAAGTTGGTCCGATGGTCAGACCAAATGGAATTTTTCTGCAGAAATAACATTTGGACAAAAATTTCTATAGAAATAAAATTTTAACAAAATTTTCATGGAAATAAAATTTTAACAAATTTTCATAGAAATAAAATTTTAACAAAATTTTGTATAGAAATAAGCTTCTTAAAAAATTTTGGGATACAATATTATGCAAAAATTTTGTACAAATTTCTGCTAAATATGTAATAGAAATAAAATTTTGGCTAAATTTTTTACAGAAATTAAATTTTGGCTAAATTTTCAATAGAATTAAACTTTGGCTACATTTTCTATAGCAATTAAATTTTGGCTAAATTGAAATTTTGGCTAAAATGAAATCTATTGAAATAAAATTTGGACCAAAATTTTCTATAGAAATAAAACATGGACAAAATTTTCGATAGAAATAGAATGAGGTCAACATTTTATATAGAAATAAAATTTTTAAAAAATTTTCTTTCGAAGAAAAATTTTAGAAAAATTGTAACTTTTAAATTATTTTAATTTAAATTAGAAAACTGGTCCCCTGGTACGAATTTTGGAAAAATTTGGTCCAAAATAAAAATTCGTTGTTGCAACGCTGGTAAGGCCTCCATATAGACCGATTTCAGATATTGAGGGTACAGAAGGTGCATTTACCATAAATGCAAATTTGCCAGATATTACTTCTCGTAATCATAAAACAGTTGGTGTACTATAGATTTTAGATTTCAAATCAAGGTATTTTTTCTTAATTTTCTTGCACATTTACAGGATATGTTTATGATTCCTTTAAAACTCAAACAAAAATAGTTCTTATAAATCCGGAATCTGATAGGTAAAATCTTTGCATTTATTTTCGGGATGCGAACTGGTTAAACTGATCTGTCATCAAACCCCCATGAAATGTTCTAAGGAAATTAGTATATTTGATTCATGGTGGTGGGTATTTATGATTTGGCCCGGACGAACATACTGCTGTATATACTTGTTTTATTTTTTATTTTCTAAAGAAACAAATGTTGACTTAATTTTCTATAGGAAAAAAATTTTCTATAGTAATAATATTTCGAATAATTTTTTTTATAGAAATTAAATTTTGACAAAACATTCCATATAAATACAATAGTGACAAAATTTTCTATAAAAAACAGCTTTGACAATTTTTTCTGTCATATGTGTGTAGATATATAGCCTTAAAATAAAATTAAAAACAATAAATTCGAATTATTGTTCGAATTATTTCAAATAAATTGATATGGGGATTAAAATGGATCGATCCAGCCCATTTGCTAGTCTAACATTCTAGGAAACATAAAATGATAGCCGTAATTGGAAGTTGATTTTTATTTCCAATCGTGGTGTACATTGATCGAATGCATAACGCATTGGAAACTAATTTGCGTAAAAACTTTTTTAGTTACAAAAATGTGAAGTGTTTTAAAAAATTTGGTTTAGCCGGAGTCGGAGTCGAGCAAAATTTTTACGACTCCGACTCCGACTCCAGCCAAATCTTCAGACTCCGACTCCAAGACTCCGACGCCGACTCCACAGCCCTGGTATATAGTCGAAAATCGATATTTCGATGTGTTACACACGGAATGACAAACTTATTATACCGCCATTACCATTCTATGGTGGTGGGTATAATAATAATTTGGTGTAATAATTTTTCTTGAATTTATCGAAAATTACTTACATATTTTTGTGAAAACGGCATGACATCTGCGTTTCTAATACAGTTGAGTTAAAATTTTCTAAAAATTAATGTTATATTTCTAAAATTAAGTAAAATTATCTTTCCTGGTGGGTTCAGTGTTTTTTCACCTTTTACACGGATGAAAAAGACTGTTTTTCATATGTTTGGATATAAACATTATATGTTTGGAACACAAATTTTTAAACACGATATTTTTGAGTGCAAGCATATAATGTTCATAAACTAGCATAACATGTTTGGGACATATATGTTAATATGTTAGAACATATTATGTTTGGGACATAAAATGTTTGTAAATATAATATGCTTGGATGCAAACATATATTAATTTAGAAATAGCCTATAAACATATATGTGTTTAGTAGCTTGGAGCGCTATTTAACAGGGAGCGATATTGAATTAAGTTGGTTGTTGTTTGCTTGTTATTACAAAATTAACATTTTATTTTTCCTTGGGCAATTGATCAGCTACTTCTTTGATCCTTACAAACTGTGTGGTCCGCTGTTCGGATCCCCGTCCGGCAAAAGGTAAAATTAAAATAAAAAAAAAATCATACAATTGAATAATTTCTTCTACAATGTTTGTATTACAGAAAAAGGTGCTAAGAACTAAAAAATCTCGTGGACGTGTGGGGGAATATACAATTAGGCAGAAACAAAATTTTGAGCATTCAGGTCGAAAACCTATGTTGTTAGCACCTATATTACCTGTTTATTTTCATAATTCATTATGATTGTAAATATATAAATAAATAAATAAAATTTTGAGCACAATATTGTTTGGGAGAATTTTTTTTAAGCATATAATATTTTTGGGTGCAAAATGCTTCCAAACATATTATATGTTCACATAATAACATATTGTTTTTTGGAAGACAACATTATTGAATTTGGATGCAAAAATACAAAATGTTTGGAACTTAGACTAGCCAAACATATATTGTTTAGACCAATATGCTTTCAAACATATTATATATTGGAAGAGATCAAACATATAAATGTTTGGGCAATACCCAGAAATGTATATGCTTGAAGCAAAATATGTTTGGGAGTATATGTTACAGAAGCGATTTTTTGTGAGCGTGTATGTTTGTATAAACTCATATTGTATTTAAGAAAATTCAATGAACCAAACATAATATATTCTAACATATTAACATATATGTTCTAAACATTTTATGCTAGTTTAAGAGCATTATATACCCGTACTCAAATATATTTTGTTAAAAAATTGGGTCTCCAACATATATTTTTTTACACTTTTTTGTCCGTGTACTGATAAAAATTATTTAACAATTTTCTACACATTATTGTTACAGGCTCATTTGAAAATCGCAATAAACATTTTGAATTTGTTAATATTGGATATTGGACATCAGTACTGGGATTCGTAACACATGAATTGGCATTTCCTCACATAACTCACTATTTTCGAAATATAACCTTGGATATCATAACTATTCATGTAAGTAATCGCAAAAAAACCAAAACAATTATTTTCAGAAGTTAATTTGATAAATTTAAACAAAAATATTGCAAAGGTCTGATGGTATGATTACTTTTTAACCTTTGCAATATTTTTATTTAAATTTATTAAATATACTTCTGAAAAATACCAGGTGATCTAAATATTATTTTACTTTTCCCAAAAAGCGTCCACCATGGCAAATTTTAAAAAAAGATTCAAGCGGGAAAATTATCGAACACTCTGGTATAGTCATGGAAATTCTGAAGGAACTATCAAAAATGCTGAATTTCACCTATGTTCTTCATGATGCCACAGCTATGGATGAAGAAATTAGAAGTCAAAATGACACAGTAAGCTATTCACATTTGTAAAATGTAAATGGAATAGATTGGAACATTTATGATTATTTTTTTTTCAGGATGCTCTTTTGGGATCATTGACATATAATATACCATATCAAGTAGTGGAAATGCTACATGATAATAATGTAAGTTTTAAAGGGATATAGTGATTGCTATAAGCCCGCTTAGAAAGCTCAGGTGTTAACTTCTGTAATTTAAACAATCCACGCAAAGAAAGAAAATCTAATTTTAATTGAAATATTTCATTATTAAATAGAAAATTCATTACACTAGCGGAAATTTTCATGGTATTTACGAAATTGTTTCTATGCCTCAATTTTAATGAGAAATTTGGTGAATACAGTGAAACCTCTCAAAAGTGGACATCCACCCAAAAATTTGTCTACATTTGGAAGGTGTCCAGTTATAACAGGGTAATTTTAATGTATTAATATAACAAACGTCTCACGACAATTGTCCAGTTTTCGGAGTGTCCAAATTGGAGAAGTTTCACAGTATTACTAAGTTTTTCCGATCGTTGTAAAATTTCGCTAGCAAAAATACCATTTCGGCTACATGTGTTATGTGTAACATAGGGCCTGTTCAACTGGGCCAAAATTTGGTAAAATTTTCTACAGAAATAAAATTTTGACACAGTTTTCAATAGAAATAAAATTTTGAGACAATTTTCTACAGAAATAAAATTTTGGCAAAAATTTTCAATAAAAATAAAATTTTTATTCAATAGAAATAAAATTTTGATAAAATTTCCTATAAAAAGAAAATTTTAATTCAATAGAAATAAAATTTTGATAAAATTTCCTATAGAAATAACATTGTGACTAAATTTTCAATAGGAATAAAATTTAGACAAAATTTTCAATAGAAATAAAAATTTGAGAAAACCTTCTATAGAAATAAAATTTTGAGAAAATTTTGTATAGAAATAAAATTATGACAAAAATTGGTATAGAAATAAAATTTTGACAAAAAATTTGTACAGAAAACTTTGTGACATAAAAAACAACTTTATATAGAAATAAAATTTGGCAAAATGTTCTACAGAAATAAAATTTTGAGAAAATTTTCTATAGAAATAAAATTTGGACAACAATTTTGGAACAATTTGGAAATTTTTCTATAGAAATAAAATTTAACAAAGTTTTCTATAGAAATTTAGAAAAACTTTTTATAGAAATAAAACTTGGACAAAATTTTTTATAGAAATAAAATTTTGACAAAATTTTCTATACAAATAAAACTTGGCACAATTTTCTATAGAAATAAAATTTTGAAAAATTTTCTATAGAAATAAAATTTTGACAAAATTTTCTAAAGAAATAAAATTTTAACAAAATTTTCTATAGATATAAAATTTTGACAAAATGTTCTACAGAAATAAAATTTTTACAAAAATTTCATTCGAAATAATATTTTGACAAAATTGTCTATAGAGATAATATTTTGACAAAATATATATAATATTTTGACAAAATTTTCTATAGAAATAAAATTTGAACAAAATTTTCTATAGAATTAAAATTTTGACAAAACTTTCTATAGAAATAAAATTTGAACAAAATTTTCTATAGGAATAAAATTTTGAGAAAATTTTCTATAGAAATAAAATTTCGACAAAATTGTCCACAGAAATAAAATTTTGACAAAATTTTCTATAGAAATTAAATTTTGACAAAATTCTCTATAGAAATAAAATTTTGACAAAATTGTCTAAGAAATAAAATCTTGATAAAATTTTCTATAGAAATAAAATTTTGACAAAATTTTCTGTAGAAATAAAATTTTGACAAAATTTTCTATAGAATTAAAATTTTGACAAAATTTTCTATAGAAATAAAATTTGAGCAAAATTTTCTATAGAAACAAAATTTGAGCAAAATTTTATATAGGAATAAAATTTTGAGAAAATTTTCTATAGAAATAAAATTTGGACAAAATTTTCTACAGAAATAAAATTTGGATAAAATGTTCTACAGAAATAACATTTTGAGAAAAGTTTCTATAGAAATAAAATTTTGACAAAATTTTCTATAGAAATTAAATTTTGACAAAATTTTCTATAGAAATTAAACTTTGACAACAATTTTGGAACAATTTGGAACATTTTCTATAGAAATAAACTTTAACAAAGTTTTCTATGGAAATAAAATTTAGAAAAAAAAATTTCTATAGAAATAAAACTTGGACAAAATTTTCTATAGAAATAAAATTTTGACAAAATTTTCTATACAAATAAAACTTGGCACAATTTTCTATAGAAATAAAATTTTGAAAAATTTTCTATAGAAATAAAATTTTGACAAAATTTTCTAAAGAAATAAAATTTTAACAAAATTTTCTATAGATATAAAATTTTGACAAAATGTTCTACAGAAATAAAATTTTTACAAAAATTTCATTCGAAATAATATTTTGACAAAATTGTCTATAGAAATAATATTTTGACAAAATATATATAATATTTTGACAAAATTTTCTATAGAAATAAAATTTTGACAAAATTTTCTATAGAAAATTTTATATAGAAAAAACTTTCTATAGAAATGAAACTTGGACAAAATTTTTTATAGAAATAAAATTTTGACAAAATTTTCTATACAAATAAAACTTGGCACAATTTTCAATAGAAATAAAATTTTGAAAAATTTTCTATAAAAAATAAAATTTTGACAAAATTTTCTAAAGAAATAAAATTTTAACAAAATTTTCTATAGATATAAAATTTTGCAAAATGTTCTACAGAAATAAAATTTTTACAAAAATTTCATTCGAAATAATATTTTGACAAAATTGTCTATAGGTTAGGTTAGGTTAGGTTAAAGTGGCAGCCCGATTAAGATTCAGGCTCACTTAGACTATTCAGTCCATTGTGATACCACATTAACTAAAAGTACCTATTACATATGGGCACTTCTAGTTTTAACCGCTGAACCTTCTTGATTATTTTTCTTTGTTGAACCAACCAGATTGTTCCAAAAACAGTAGCAGACTGCTTAAGTTAACGTTTTCCAGATCCGCCAGTAATCTGAAGCTATATGCTCCTAAAAGTTGCTTGCGCTTTACACAAAATGCAGGACACTCACACAAGAGGTGTTTAATTGATTCTTTTTCCTCCGCATCATGACAGCTCATACAATAGTCATTATACTTCGCGCCAATAGTTTTTGCAAAATCGCCTATCAGGCAGCGACCCGTTATAGCAGATATCAGGAGTGATATCTGACGTCTCGAGAACATTAGCATATCTAGTGTGCGGTTTAAGTTGAAATGGGGCCATATTTGCTTGGTGTCGTTACAACCCTTACAATTCTCCCATCGAACATTTGCCATCATAACAGCCTTCCCACGCAGCATGAGCTTGCAGGTAGCTAGGGGCATACCAACAAATTCTAGTTCCCCTGGAATATGTAAGGTAGTCCCTAGCCTTGCCAACTCATCCGCTTCGCAGTTCCCCGGTATGTTCCTATGGCCAGGCACCCATATTAGGTGAATATTGTACTGCTCAGCCATCTCATTGAGAGATTTGCGGCAGTCGATGGCCGTTTTCGAGTTGAGGAACACAGAGTCCAAGGATTTTATTGCAGGTTGACTGTCTGAGTATATATTAATGCCCACATTTTTTGGAACATTACTTCTCAGCCAATTCGCCACCTCTCTTATTGCTAATATTTCAGCCTGAAAAACACTACAGTGATTAGGTAATCTTTTCGCTATTCGAAGTTCCAGATCATTAGAATATACTCCGAACCCCACTTGTCCATCCAATTTGAAGCCATCAGTGTAGAAATCTATATATTCTTTATTCCCCGGGGTCTGTGTGCACCACGCCTCACTGTTGGGGATTAGAGTCTCAAACTTTTTGTCGAAAAGTGGACTCGCCAAAGTGTAATCCACTACGTTAGGCACATCTGGCATTATTTTGAGGACAGAACTGTGACCGTAACCTTTTTCCGACCACAGCGATAGCTCGCGCAACCGCACAGCCGTTGTTGCAGCTGACTGTTTGGCCAAAATGTCTAAAGGCAATAGATGCAGCACGACATTAAGGGAATTTGTTCCTGTCTTGCTGAATGCGCCTGAAATACACAAACACGCCATACGCTGAACTTTATCTAAACAAGTCGGTTTCTGAAGTGCCGGCCACCAGACTACAACACCATATAGCATTATAGGTCTAACCACTGCCGTGTATAGCCAATGCACAATTTTTGGTTTCAGTCCCCACTTTTTTCCTATTGCCTTTTTGCACGAGTACAAAGCTACAGTTGCCTTTCTCGCCCTTTCTTCAATATTAAGCTTAAAGTTCAGCTTCCTGTCCAAAATAACGCCAAGGTATTTTGCAAATTCACCAAAGGGAATTTCAATACCCCCTAAGGAAATAGGCCTAACCGTGGGAGTTTTGCGATCGTTGCAGTACATGACTAATTCTGTCTTTGCAGGATTTACCCCAAGACCATTGTCTTTCGCCCATTTCTCAGTCATCCGGAGGGCCCTCTGAATAATATCTCTGATTGTGGATGGGAATTTTCCCCTGACTGCCAGAGCCACATCATCTGCGTATGCCACCACTTTTATCCTTTCTTTTTCTAGAGTAACCAGAAGGCTATTTATAGCAACATTCCAAAGAAGAGGTGATAGAACTCCTCCTTGGGGAGTGCCTCTGTTCACATACCTTTGTATGTTTGCTTGTCCTAGTGTGGCTGAAATACGTCTCTTCATTAGCAGTTCGTCTAACAGCCTGAGTATACATGGATCAACATTCAGAGTTGTCAGTCCATTTAATATCGAGCTCGGATGGACATTATTGAACGCCCCTTCGATGTCTAGAAACGCCACGATTGTGTATTCTTTGACAGATAGTGAGCTTTCAATAAAGCTGACTAGTTCATGTAGTGCGGTCTCAGTAGACCTGCCCTTCGAGTATGCATGCTGTCCTTTCGAGAACAACCTTGAATCGATGCTAGTTCTAAGATAAATATCTATCATCCTCTCCAGAGTCTTAAGTAGGAATGAGGATAAGCTGATTGGTCGGAAATCCTTCGCCCTCGAGTGAGAGGCTTTTCCCGCTTTAGGTATGAAAACGACTTTTGTTTCCCTCCACTTTCCTGGGATATATGAAAAGTTGATACATCCTTTATATATCACTGACAACCAGGGGATAATTTTGTCAGTTACAGCTTGTAACTCCGCCGGAGTAATTCCATCAGGTCCGGGGGATTTGAATGGTCCAAAGCTATTTAGCGCCCATCTTATTCTAGTTTCCGATACAATTTCCTCGACAGGAAACGACCGCTGAGCAACTGTGGCACCGCCAGTACATGGTTCAACCGTCTGATTTCCAGGAAAATGTGTGTCCAATAGTACCTCCAGCGTCTCCTCACTGGACGTTGTCCAATTTCCCTCCGATGTTTTAATGAAACCTGGAGCGGAGTTGGTGGATGCTAGAACCTTCCGTAGTCTGGAAGCCTCGGACGTATTCTCAATACTGCTGCAGTAGTCATTCCAAGAGTTATGCTGAGCCTTTCTCAGTTCTCGCTTGTATCCTCTCAGATTCCTCTTGTAAGCGTCCCAGTCCTCAGGGGCTCTGGTGGACTTTGCCTTGTTAAAGAGCTTCCTGCAGGATTTCCTCATATTACTTAATTCCGTAGACCACCATGGTGGTCGATGTTTCCCCCTTGGCTTTCCTCTAGGGCATGTAGCTTTCAGTGAGATGTTGAAGGCCTTAGTAATCCGCTCCACTGCGTGTTCGATATCTTGCACATTTCTCATATTTGTCTCTGTTATTTCCGGTATCATCATATTGAACGATTCCCTATACCTATTCCAGTCAGCTTTCCTAACATTTGGCGAAAATATGGTCTTGGTGATATGAACATCAAATTTGAAACTGATGTAGCGATGATCTGAGAAGCTGTGTTCACTTAAAACATGCCACTCAGATATCATTTCATTCAGTTCTTGCGAGGCCAAGGTGATGTCCAAAACCTCTTGCCTGTTTTTAGTGACAAAGGTTGGGGCATCTCCCTTGTTGCAAACTACCAGATTAGTACGCAAAATAAACTCTATTAGCGACTCTCCCCTTGCATTAGTATCACTACTTCCCCATATACTATGATGCGCATTCGCATCGCATCCCTTAATGAGTTTCGTCTTTGTTTTCAGTGACTCCTCAACTAAGGTCTTAACGGCACATGGAGGCATCTCCCTGTCATGTCCCATATAGACCGAAGATACCCAATATTTGCATTTGGCTATTTCTAAATTGGCAACGACAGTGTCTGCATTGCACATTGAAGGAAGCAGAAACAAGTTAAGCTCGTTTTTAGCAATTATACAGGCTCGAATTACATCATTACCAGTATACTGCAATAGTTTGAACCCCGGAGTACTTAATTCACATATTTTGTTTCTATAAACATATGGTTCTTGAATAAGAACTATGTCTATGTCCCCTTTCATCAGGAGAACTTTTAAGGCAGCACATGCAGCCTTACAATGATGAAGATTTATCTGGAGGATCCGTAGGACCATCGAGATTTTCAACAACCGTCACATCAGCCGCTTCAATCGAGTCATCAAGAATGTCCTCTTCAGAGATATCGGTGACTCTCGCAATAACCATAGGTTCGACTTTGGTGAGTTCTGAGGCAATAGAAGCCTCCTCACGCATACGGTATCTATCCATGTCTTCAACTTTGGTATCTCCCTCGACTTCGCAAGAGGATCCGCTTACTTCTGATTCAGACAGAGGCTTGTCCATTTCTGAATCCTTTAGCTGATCGTTTTTATACACCTTCATTTGGATATAATGAAAGCCATAGCATACACGGCCCTGGGACTTTGCCAGATGTGGCAAAGACTGAGTGTTCAATATAAACACTGCATGCCGTCTTGGTCCATCCACTTCATCCAAACGGCCAACCTTCCAATCAGCTGTTGGAAGATCTGGATTGCATCGTTTCAGTCTATTTAAAATAGATTCAGGGTCAGAAGGGTTTGCAGGTATCCAGGCATGTGCTCTAGGTCTAGCCGGTATGTCTTTCTTCTCGACTAACTCTAGAGCAGCTCCTTCCCAAACTTCACCAATTAGTATCAGAGCAGCTTTAAAACATTCTATAGACCTCTGGTCCTCAAATGCGACTAGCTTAAATCGTCCTTGATACCAACCAGCCTCTTGGTGTCGAGGATCTGGGCCGGGAAACTTTTCCAGCACCTGTGAGTAGACGACAGACAGAGCATTCTCAATTTCCCCCCATTTCTGCTTTGGAATCATACCGTCCAATGCTCCTTTATTAACGATAGCCATCACAAGGCTATCTTTAGCAACTGAGGCAAACGATCTTTGATCCCTTTTGGAGGATGGCAGCTCATCCGGCGATCGTTCCCTTTTTCCAGTCTCAAGAATTCCTTGAGCCCATTTTAAGGAATCGCTTTGTTTAGCCGACAGCGTGCTTGGGTCGACTGATCCTAACTTCTTTAGGATAAACAAAGCATTTCTGCGTTCCTTGAATCTCTTTCGTGAGGGATTACCTCCTTTTGATGTCGTTACCTTAGAAAAAGTTCGACTTGTCAGAGTGTCGCCACCTGTCGACCCGTCTACAGGTCGACTAATTGGGCCTAACTCTTGGTCATTGCCCAGATTTATAACTCCAGTCGATACCCGTCCACTGGGCCCTGAAGTTAGCAACCCAGTGGATGAATTTCGCTGCATGGTGGCTTAATATCCCACCACACTTGAAATTCGTAGTAGGTACCTATTACGATGAGTTTATCCGCTATTGAAAAACACGTCCGTTCCGTTCGACGGTTGAATAGATTCTATAGAAATGTCTATAGAAATAATATTTTGACAAAATATATATAATATTTTGACAAAATTTTCTATAGAAATAAAATTTTGACAAAATTTTCTATAGAAATAAAATTTGAACAAAATTTTCTATAGAATTAAAATTTTGAAAAAACTTTCTATAGAAATAAAATTTGAACAAATTTTTCTATAGGAATAAAATTTTGAGAAAATTTTCTATAGAAATAAAATTTGGACATAATTGTCTACAGAAATAAAATTTTGACAAAATTTTCTATAGAAATTAAATTTTGACAAAATTCTCTATAGAAATAAAATTTTGACAAAATTGTCTAAGAAATAAAATCTTGATAAAATTTTCTATAGAAATAAAATTTTGAGAAAATTTTCTGTAGAAATAAAATTTTGACAAAATTTTCTATAGAATTAAAATTTTGACAAAATTTTCTATAGAAATAAAATTTGAGCAAAATTTTATATAGGAATAAAATTTTGAGAAAATTTTCTATAGAAATAAAATTTGGACAAAATTTTCAAAAGGAATAAAATTTTGACAAAATTTTCTATAGAATTAAAATTTTTACAAAATTTTCTATAGAAATAAAATTTGAACAAAATTTTCTATAGAAATAAAATTTTGAGAAAATTTTCTATAGAAATAAAATTTGGACAAAATTTTCTATAGAAATAAAATTTGGACAAAATTTTCTACAGAAATAAAATTTTGACAAAATTTTCTATAGAATTAAAATTTTTACAAAATTTTCTATAGAAATAAAATTTGAACAAAAGTTTCTATAGAAATAAAATTTTGAGAAAATTTTCTATAGAAATAAAATTTGGACAAAATTTTCAATAAAAATATGTTTTTTTTCAATAGAAATAAAATGTTGATAAAATTTTCTATAAAAATAAAATTTTAATTCAATAGAAATAAAATTTTAATAAAATTTCCTATAGAAATAACATTGTGACAAAATTTTCAAAAGGAATAAAATTTTGACAAAAATTTTTATAGAAATAAAATTTTGACAAAATTTTTTATAGAAATACAATTTTGGGATTATTTGTTTGGCTTTATTTTTATAGAAATAAAATTTTGACAAAATTTTTTATAGAAATACAATTTTACAATTTTGGGATTATTTGTTTGGCTTGAGGTCATGGACTAATGAAAAATGCTGGTGTTAATGTTTTTCAAGGAGAAAGTCTATTACTTTGTAAAATATAATATCTCGCTGAAGAGAAATAAATTTGGCCTCCGTGGTCATATGAATCTAAATCGGGCGAAAGATATATATATGGGAGCTATATCTAAATCTGAACCGATTTCAACCAAATTTAATGATACTATTAAACGTACTCCATGTGCAAAATTTGAAGCAAATCAGGGCGAAACTCTGGATTTTGAGGCCATATAAGTCCAAATCGGACGAAAGATATATATGGGAGCTATATCTAAATCTGAACCGATTTTAATTAAATTTGGCACAATTAACGATGCTTTTAAATGTACTCCTTGTGCAAATTTTAAGCATATCAATGCAAAACTCTGGCTTTTGAGGCCATGTAGTACAAAGCGGACGAAAGATATATATGGGAGCTATATCTATATCTGATCAGATATCAACCAAATTTGAAACAATTAAAGATACCATTAAACGTACTCCTTGTGCAAAATTTTAAGCATATCAAGGCAAAACTCTGGCTTTTGAGGCCATGTAGTACAAAGCGGACGAAAGATATATATGGGAGCTATATCTAAATCTGAATAGATTTGGCTTATATTTTGCATATTTTACGGAAGCCCCAAAACATTTGGCTGTCCGAAATTTTAGGAAAATATGTTAATAAATACGGCAGCTATATCTAAGTATGAACCGTTGAGCCAAAGTGAAACTCTGTGCCAAATTTGAGGACAATCGGACTTAAACTTCGAGCTGTACTTTGCACACAAAATTACATATACAGACAGACAGACAGACGGACATCGCTAAATCGACTCAGAATTTAATTATAAGACGATCGGTATACTAAGCGATGGGTCTCAGACTTTTCTTTCTTGGCGTGCCACAGTAGTGGTGAAGGGTATAAAAACGCCAGATACCAATCGCACAAGCCTAACTAGACATACGAGTATGTTTCATTGCTGGCTAATGCAAGTTTCCTTATCTATAGTGTAGATCTAGCGGGATGAAATCATTTAATTTGGATCTTATATATTATTTTCCTAAGGAAATTACATACGAGAATTGTTCTTACCAAAGTGAACCACCACTGTGCATCATCTTCTCACATAGCTACAATTCCTTAATCCTATTTATACCCTTCACCACTACTGTGGTACAGGGTATAATAAGTTTGTGCGCCAAGAAGGAGTAATCATAGACCAACCTTTTAGTATACGGATCGGCTTAGAATTAAATTCTGAGTCGATTTAGCGATGTCGTCTGTCTGTCTGTCTGTCAGTCCGTCTGTCTGTCTGTCTGTTGATGTATTTTTGTGTGCAAAGTACAGCTCGCAGTTTTAGTCCGATTGTCCTAAAATTTGGTATAGGGTCCTGTTTTGGCTCAAAGACGATCCCTATTGATTTTGGAAAAAATCGGTTCAGATTTAGATATAGCTGCCATATATATTTTTCACCGATCTGGTCATAATTGGCGTGTATATCAACCGATTTTATTTCTGTCTGTTGATGTATTTTTGTGTGCAAAGTACAGCTCGCAGTTTTAGTCCGATTGTCCTAAAATTTGGTATAGGGTCCTGTTTTGGCGCAAAGACGATCCCTATTGATTTTGGAAAAAATCGGTTCAGATTTAGATATAGCTGCCATATATATTTTTCACCGATCTGGTCATAATTGGCGTGTATATCAACCAATCTTCCTAAAATTCCGTACATCCGAATATTTTATGGGTCTCGAAAAACTGGCAAAATATCAGCCAAATCGGTTCAGATTTAGATATAGTTCCCATTTGTAGATTTCGCCCGATTTACACTCATTTGACCACAGAGGCCAATTTTTAACTCCGATTTAGTTGAAATTTTGCACAGGGAGTAGAATTAGCATTGTAACTATGCGTGCCAAATTTGGGTGAAATCGGTTCAGATTTGGATATATCTCCCATATATAGCTTTCGCCCGATTTACACTCATATGACCACAGAGGCAAATTTTTAACTCCGATTTAGTTGAAATTTTGCACAGGGAGTAGAATTAGCATTGTAACTATGCGTGCCAAATTTGGGTGAAATCGGTTCAGATTTGGATATATCTCCCATATATAGCTTTCGCCCGATTTACACTCATATGACCACAGAGGCCAATTTTTTGCTCCGATTTAGTTGAAATTTTGCACAGGGAGTAGAATTAGCATTGTAGCTATGCGTGCCAAATTTGGTTGAAATCGGTTCAGATTTAGATATATCTCCCATATATAGCTTTCGCCCGATTTACACTTATATGACCACAGAGGCCAATTTTTAACTCCGATTTAGTTGAAATTTTGCACAGGGAGTAGAATTAGCATTGTAGCTATGCGTGCCAAATATGGTTGAAATCGGTTCAGATTTAGATATAGCTCCCATATATATGTTTTTCTGATTTCGACAAAAAAGGTCAAAATACAAACATTTTCCTTGTAAAATCGCCACTGCTTAGTCGAAAAGTTGTAAAAATTACTCTAATTTTCCTAAACTTCTAATACATATATATCGAGCGATAAATCATAAATAAACTTTTGCGAAGTTTCCTTAAAATTGCTTCAGATTTAAATGTTTCACATAATTTTGTACTAATATTGTGTTCCACCCTAGTGCATTAGCCGACTTACATTTTGAGTCTATAGATTTTGTAGAAGTCTATCAAATTCTGTCCAGATCGAGTGATACTTAAATGTATGTATTTGGGACAAACCTTTATATATAGCCCCCAACACATTTGACGGATGTGATATGGTATCGAAAATTTAGATCTACAAAGTGGTGCAGGGTATAATATAGTCGGCCCCGCCCGACTTTAGACTTTCCTTACTTATTTTGATTTCGGTTTCTTATTGCACTAATGCAACAACAAATCGAAGTCTATTTTAGAGACATTGCTGAAGTCACCTGATTGGGATCTTATATTAAGTCCGGAAAATTACTTTGCAAAGCATTTCTTGTGGATAAATTACACAGTCGATAACATCGTCCTCATTTCTGAATTTTCATTGTTATCAAAGAAACAACGAGGAGGATTTTACAGTTTTTTGTTCTATGAATAACCATGCATATCTTGTAAATAGATAAAAAAACGTTTCAAAATCTTTATAGTATTTAAATATTTTATTTATTAATGTTTACCAATTATTTACATTTCTAGTTTTTCATGGCAGCTGTTGCTGTGACCGTTGATGAACCCGATAAAAAACACTTCAATTACACGATACCCATAAGTATTCAGAAATATACATTTATATCCCGTATACCGGACGAAGTTAGTCGCATATACCTATTCACTGCACCTTTCACATTGGAGGTAAGTTTCCACAAGATCAAATTGCAAAATTGCCGAAATTAATTTTTTTGTGTTTTTAATTCAGACTTGGGCTTCATTGGTTGGTGTAATCATCATAACTTCACCAATTCTCTTTTTAATAAATCATTTCGTACCCATGCATCATTTAAAAGTTAAAGGATTTTGTACAATGAAAAATTGTTTTTGGTACATCTATGGTGCTCTTTTGCAGCAAGGTATGTCAATGTAGAATTTTCCATGGCTACCCGGATTAACTTTTTTATTTTATTCTAGGCGGAATTTATTTACCACAGGCCGATAGTGGTCGTTTGGTAATTGGTTTCTGGTGGATTGTGGTCATTGTCATAGTTACCACCTATTGTGGCAATTTGGTAGCTTTTTTGACATTTCCCAAATTTCAACCGGGTCTAGATTATTTTTTTCAATTAGAGAAGCATAGCGAGTATCAGCAATATGGGTTGAGAAATGGAACTTACTTTGAGAAATATGCTGCGGTAAGAGGCATTTTTTTTTAATTTTTTGAATCAAATTTATACTTCTTAAGACATTGTCATAATCAATGCATGGTTAATTTCGGATCATTTCGAATCATAAGAAACGCAAACGAAAGAGCTATTATCGATCGCTAACATGTTGCTCCCATAAAAATACATAGCAAAACTTTGTTATTGGCACCCAAACGAAATTTCCACTACAAAGGCAAACCTGGCTTAAAGTCCAGAAAAATATACATAACCTACGTCATTATTGTCATGTTAACTCAATTATCTGTAGTAGTACATACTGTGCTGAAGGTTGAACAAAATTGAGAGTACTACATTCGAGTTTTATTATTTTGTATCAAATCCACCACTTTTGAAATGAACTGCATTGCCGTTCATTTGTTGATAACACAGTTAACTGAATTATCAATTCAAAAATCAATCAATTTAAAAATTTTGAGGTATAGCGTTAGGCGTCAAATAAAAGGCATTGGAAAATAAAGGCACTGAGCCGCGCTGTCAATTTCACCGCCGTGGACTATTTTTCTTCAGTTTCAACCACAGCGACTGGCGGTAGGCGGACATATATGTATTTCCCATTAGAATGCCCGTAGTATGCTCGGTTTTCGCCTTGAAATACTCGCGTACTTATAACACAATTTTGCCACGTATTTCCCATGGAAGAAAAATGTAAACAATTAAAAGTTGAACAAGTATATATGGCCGTAAGTTCGGCCAGGCCGAATCTTATGTACCCTCCACCAAGTAATTCCACAATGGAATTACTTGGGTTGTGGTATCTTAAATCGTTTTCTAAATTGTGAGTTAGTCCATACGTGGTATAGATTAGACAAAAAAGGTATGTGTAGGTAAGTCTACAAATAATTACGAACCGATGTGGACTTTTGCACGGTACGTAGGGAGCCAGAATTGAAATATGGGGGTCGCTTATATGGAGGCTATATACACGCAAAGAAAAAAAACGTTTGGAAAACGTTTTTCTTTTGTTAGAGTTTTTTGAATTGCTTCGAAAAGTATACTCTTTTATCACCAAAAAAATTCGTTTGTTACAAAATTTTTATTTTTTTCAGTAAAAAAATTTATTTTTGAACCAACAACACAGTGCATTTCGTTTATATCAAACACTGTTCTTTTCTAAATGTAGGTCTTTAATAAGACACATTTTACAGTTCATAGTAAAAATTTAATATAGTAGAATGTAATGTTGAAAATTTTTTTCGGAATCTTCCGATCATATCTGGAATATATGTAAAAAAAAAAAAAACTTTGGTCGAAGCAGGGATCGAACCCACGACCCTTGGCATGCAAGTCAGACGTAGCAACCACTGCTCCACGGTGCCCAACTAAATGTATTTTTCTGTTAAATAAACTTTGTTTAATCGGCTCGTGGGCGCCGCAAGCTATGCTATATAAATATAACTTAGTTATATGGGTAATTGTCTATTGATGACAATAACGGCTACATGGCTCAGTGGATAGTGTGTTGGATTACAAATTGCATGGTCCGCGGTTCGATTCTCCGTCCAGGCGAAAGGTAAAAAAAATAAAAATTTATAAAATCGTATAATTTCTTTTACATTGTTTGTGTTACAGAAAAAGGTGCTAAGAACTAAAAAACTTCGTGGAAGTGGGAAAGATATGAGGGAAAATGCAATTAGCCAGAAAAAAATTTTTTTGAGTTAGTCTTTATGAAATTGTTTTTACATCCTGGAAAAGAATAAACGTTTATCACAAAAAAAAAATACTTTTCTTCCAAATACACTTCCTTTCAACGAAAAGCAATTGAGAAACGAACTTTGTTTGTTTAAAATTTCGTTTGGGAGGAAAGAATTATTTTTTTGCGTGTACAATTATGAACTTGATATGGACCAATTTTTGTGTGATTGGGGATGGATTTATCTGAGGGCTATCTATAACTATAGACCGATATGGACCTAGTTAGGCATGGTTGTTAACGGCCATATATGTTACTAGCACAATGTACCAAATTTCAACTGACTCGGATGAAATTTGCTCCTCCAAGAGGTTCCAAAACCAAATACCAAATTTCAATCAGATCGGATGAATTTTGCTTCTCCAAAAGGCACCGGAGGTCAAATCTGGGGATCGGTTTATATGGGGGCTATATATAATTATGGATCGATTTCGACCAATTTTTGCATGGGTGTTTGAGGCCATATACTAACACCATTTACCAAATTTCAGCCGGATCGAATGAAATTTGCTTCTCTTAGAGGCTCCGCAAGCCAAATCTGGGGATCGGTTTATATGGGGGCTATATATAATTATGGATCGATTTCGACCAATTTTTGCATGGGTGTTTGAGGCCATATACTAACACCATTTACCAAATTTCAGCCGGATCGAATGAAATTTGCTTCTCTTAGAGGCTCCGCAAGCCAAATCTGGGGATCGGTTTATATGGGGGCTATATATAATTATGGACCGATGTGAACCAATTTTTGCATTGTTATTAGAGACCATATACTAACACCATGTACCAAATTTCAGCCGGATCGGATGAAATTTGCTTCTCTTAGAGGGTCTGCAAGCCAAATTTGGGGGTCCGTTTATATGGGGGCTATACGTAAAAGTGGACCGATATGGCCCATTTGCAATACCATCCGACCTACATCAATAACAACTACTTGTGCCAAGTTTTAAGTCGATAACTTGTTTCGTTCGGAAGTTAGCGTGATTTCAACAGACGGACGGACGGACGGACGGACATGCTCAGTCACCTAAAATCGAACTTAAGAACCACCATTTCGGAAAGTTAAGGTCGAATTACACACCATACGTCAATCCGTGCTTCTTCTTCGACACATATGATAATGCGTCGTCTCCGGTACGTCAATCCGTGCGTTGATGGAAGGGTTGATTTTTGTTTGTTTGCGGCAGACTATTCGAGCTTTTGATTTCAAAGAGAAATTTCAACTCTTCAATCATCGGACGCATTGTACGCATTGAACGCATGGTATGTAATTCTACCTTTGGTATTGATTGCCAATAATAAAACTTTGTCATGGTAGCAAAATCTTAAAAATCATTAGCAATCCCTCACAGAATTTTGTTATGGGTAGCGGAAATTTCGTTAGAAGTATATACGAGTCATAAGAAACGCATTGGCACTTTTACTACCGAAAATTTCCGAAAGCGCTATTATCGATTTTCTTTGTGTGGATATATTTTTAAGGCGTCAATTGGTTACTTCCATTATTTTACTTGCAGCATACTCTCTAGGTCACTCTTTCTAAACACATATATGTTTATAGGCTGTTTCCAAATTAATATATCTTTGCATCTAAGCATATTTTATTTACAAACATTTGATGTCCCAAACATGTTATGCTAGTTTATGAACATTATATGCTTGCACTTAAAAATATTGTGTTAAAAAATTTGAGTTCCAAACATACAATTTGTACACCCAAACATATGAAAAACAGTCTTTTTCGTCCGTGTAGGTACTATGTTCGTTTTTCGTGTTGAAATTTTCGCGGCTACTTTATTAAAACAGTTCAATATGAAGCAGATAAATTAACTCAATTGGCGATATTTTACATGAATAAAAATAAAGTGGTTTTCAACTCGAAAACCGAACATAGTCACCCATGTTCGGGTATCCACTTCAATTCCACTTCCACTATTCACGTCAAATCCACGAAGGTGAAAATTTGATGTGCTTAATTAACCTTTCTGTAACTAGCTGGGTTGCACAAATCACCCACAAATTCACTAAGGCGAAAATCAAAATAAGTGGAATCAGTAGACTTATTTTAATTTATTAGGGTTTTTAGTTAAATATTACACATTTTAAATAAAACTCATGTAATATAAAACATGTCAAATTTTTTACGCGAGTACTTTTTTAACCGGAAATACATCCATTCTGGACATAATTAAACTTTCACAAAAATGTTTGCAAGTGAATTGATTTCATGAAAATTCCTGTTAAAGTGGATTGTAGGACACCAAAACTGTGGAATTGATTCACATTCACTTGGAAGTGGATTTGCGAACATTGGCAAGTGCCTATCTTTAGGCGTCAAATAAAATGCATTGGAAAATAAAGCCACTGAGCCGCGCTGCCAATTTCACCGCCGTGGAATATTTTTCTACAGTTTCAACCACAAAAGCACTCATAATTGAAATAAGAAATAGACTCCCTCCAAATTTTAATATTTCCAAATTTAATGTAGATAAATTTATTTTCTCCTATAAAAAAAACATATTATGAAAGTCATTACTGATCAAAATGAATTGAATGAAAGTAAAACAAGCATTAACATTTATAAAGCTATACACTTGAACTGATCTATGAACCAGGGATGGAAAATGTAGTACTATAAGTGGTCAGTACCGTAGTACCCCCGAGAATGATTTGGTACCTTTTGTGTATACATTTTTGAGTCGATATCAGATTTCTATAGTTTTGACAAAATATTTTAATATTTTCAGAAAGTCTTTAACAAACATATATGCTAATAGTCTTTTACAAATTTGGCAAAACAGACAAGTTCATGCTGGAAGAAAATCTCGATTTTATAAAAGTCATAGTCAAAAACACGATTTTATTGAATTTTAAGAATGTTTTAGTCGAAAAGAGCATGTGCTTCTATATTAAGCTTACGCACGAACACTTTATAGATGAGAAGTTATCGATCGCACACTAAAATAATGCGAAATTTACAAAATTTTATTTCTATAGAAAATTTTGTCAAAATTTTATTTCTATAGAAAATTTTGTCAAAATTTTATTTCTATAGAACATTTTTGTCAAAATTTTATTTCTATAGAAAATTTTTGTCAAAATTTTATTTCTATAGAAAATTTTTGTCAAAATTTTATTTCTATAAAAAATTTTGTTATTATTTTATTTCTATAAGAATTTTTCTAAAATTTGTATTTCTATAGAAAATTTTGTCAAAATTTTATTTTTATAGAAAATTTTTTCAAAATTTTATTGCTATAGAAAATTTTGTCAAAATTTTATTTCTATAGAAAATTTTGTCAAAATTTTATTTCTATAGAAAGTTTTGTAAAAATTTTATTTCTGTAGAAAATTTTTGTTAAAATTTTATTTCCATACTATGTTCTATAGAAAATTTATTTCTATAGAAAATTTTGTCAAAATTGTATTTATATAGAAAATTTTGTCAAAATTTTATTTATATAGAAAATTTTGTCAAAATTAAATTTTTTATTTCTATAGAAAAATTTGCCAAAATTTTATTTCTATAGCAAATTTTGTTAAAATTTTATTTATATAGAAAATTTTGTCAAAATTTTATTTCTGTAAAAAATTTTGTCACAATTTTATTCCTATAGATTTTTTTTTTCAAAATTTATTTATTATTTTTCATTTTTGTATAGAAAATTTTTTCAAAATTTTGTTTCTATAGAAAATTTTTGCCAAAATTTTATTGCTATAGAATATTTTGTCAAAATTTTATTTCTATAGAAAATTTTGTCAAAATTTATTTTTATAGAAATTTTTTTTCAAAATTTATTTGCATAGAACATTTTTTCAAAATTTTATTTCTATAGAAAATTTTGTCAAAATTTTATTTCTATGGAAAATTTTGTCTAAATTTTATTTCAATAGAAAATTTTGTCTAAATTTTATTTCTATAGAAAATTTTGTTTAACTTTTATTTCTATAGAATATTTTGTCAAAATTTTATTTCTATAGAATATTTTGTCAAAATTTTATTTCTATAGAAAATTTTGTCAAAAATTTATTTCTATAGAAAATTTTGTAAAAATTTTATTTCTATAGAAAATTTTGTCAAAATTCTATTTCAATAGAAAATTTTTGTCAAAATTTTATTGCTATAGAAAATTTTGTCAAACTTTTATTTCTATAGAAAATTTTGTTAAAATTTTATTTCTATAGAAAATTTTGTCAAAATTTTATTTTTATAGAGAATTTTGTCAGAATTTTATTTCCGTAGAAAAGTTTGTCAAAAGTTTGTTTCTATTGAAAATGTTGCCAAAATTTTATTTCTATTGAAAATTTTGGCAAAATTTTATTTCTATAGAAAATTTTGTCAAAATTTTATTTCCATAGAAAATTTTGTCAAAATTTTATTTCCATAGAAAATTTTATCAAAATTTTATTTTTATAACAAATTGTGTCAAAATTTTATTTTTATAGCAAATTGTGTCAAAATTTTATTTCTATAGAAAATTTTGTCAAAATTTTTTTTTTCTATAGAAAATTTTGTCAAAACTTTATTTCTATAAAAAATTTTGTCAAAATTTTATTTCTATAGAAAATTTTGTCAAAATTTTATTTTTATAGAAAATTTTGTCAACATTTTATTTCTATAGAAAATTTTGTCAAAATTTTATTTCTATAGAAAATTTTGTCAAAAATTTTATTTCTATAGACAATTTTGTCAAAATTTATTTCCATAGAAAATTTTGTCAAAATTTTATTTCTATAGAAAATTTTGTTAAATTTTTATTTTGTTAGAAAATTTTGTCAAAATTTTATTTCTATAGAAAATTTTTTTCAAAATTTATTTGTATAGAAAATTTTGTCAAAATTTTATTTCTATAGATTTTTTTTAAAATTCATTTGTATAGAAAATTTTGTCAAAATTTTATTTCTCTAGAAAATTTTGCCAAAACTTTATTTGCTTAGAAAATTTTGTCAAAATTTTATTTCTATAGAAAATTTTGTCAAAATTTTATTTCTCTAGAAAATTTTGCCAAAACTTTATTTGCTTAGAAAATTTTGTCAAAATTTTATTTCTATAGAAAATTTTGTCAAAATTTTATTTCTATAGAAAATTTTGTCAAAATTTTATTTCTATTGAAAATTTGGTCAAAATTTTATTTCTATAGAAAATTTTGTCAAAACTTTATTTGCATAGAAAATTTTTTCTAAACTTTATTTCCATAAAAAATTTTGTCAAAATGTTATTTTTTAGAAAATTTTGTCAAAACTTATTTGTATAGAAAATTTGTCAAAATTTTATTTTTATAGAAAATTTTGTTAAAATTTTATTTCTCTAGAAAAATTTTCCAAAACTTTATTTGCTTAGAAAATTTTGTCAAAATTTTATTTCTATAGAAAATTTTGTCTAATTTTTTTTTCTATAGAAAACTTTGTCAACATTTTATTTCTATAGAAAATTTTGTCAAAACTTTATTTGCATAGAAAATTTTGTCTAAACTTTATTTCCATAAAAAATTTTGTCAAATTTTTATTTTGTTAGAAAATTTTGTCAAAATTTTATTTCTATAGAAATTTTTTTTCAAAATTTATTTGTATAGAAAATTTTGTCAAAATTTATTTCCATAGAAAATTTTGTCTAAATTTTATTTTTATTGAAAATTTTGTCAAAACTTTATTTCTATTGAAAATTTTGTCAAAATTTTATTTCTATAGAAAATTTTGTCAAAATTTTATTTCTATAGACAATTTTTTCAAAATTTTATTTCTATAGAAAATTTTGTCAAAACTTTATTTGCATAGAAAACTTTGTCTAAACTTTATTTTCATAAAAAATTTTGTTCAATTTTTATTTTGTTAGAAAATTTTGTCAAAATTATATTTCTATAGAAATTTTTTTTTCAAAATTTAGTTGTATAGAAAATTTTGTCAAAATTTTATTTCTCTAGAAAATTTTGCCAAAACTTTATTTCTATAGAAAATTTTGTCAAAATTTATTTCCATAGAAAATTTTGTCAAAATTTATTTCCATAGGAAATTTTGTCAAAATTTATTTCCATAGAAAATTTTGTCAAAATTTTATTTCTATAGAAAAGTTTGTCAAAAATTTATTTTTATTTATCTACGGAAAATTTATGAAGTACCATGAAGTATAACTGTGGCAACCGTGATTGCAATACTACGGTAGTCTTTGAAAGCGGATATAAAACTAAAAACAAAAATTTTAAATTGAGGAGTTTACAAACAAAATTTTATTTTCTTTAAAATTCAGTCTAAAGGAGCTCTTGACAATAATCTTCCAATGGCATTTTTGTTGAAATTTAGTGAAAAGTACTTTTTCGCTCAAAAAATTTTTTGTACATGTCTTTTTTCACTAAAGTGAAAACTAAATCAGTAAAACAAGGCATAAAATTAAACATATTTGTTGCAGATTTCATTATAACTTCATGGGGAATAGCCCAAAGCAAATTTTCACAAAGTTTGTATTCCTTAAAATGGATCGTTAAAAGTAATCGTGAAAAATTACGATTTTAGCGGCTAAACTCGAACTTAATACTCACCTCAAAGTACCAATTCGATTTAATCAAAGAATTACATAGGAAACACTAATTATTTGGCGAGTATATTTGTCGTAGGTATAAATAGTTTTCTAACACTTTTATATAGTCCACAGAAGAAATAAAATAAAACACAAAACTACAAAAAATATTAGGAAAATTATCGTAACACAAAAAAAACCAACTAAACAATACAAGCACAAGATAGTTCGATAGTTTCAATTTTGGTTCTCAATAAAATAACCTGTTGGGTAAGGAGAGGAAGCGGATATTAAATGCATGCAACTCATGTTGACGGCAACGGAAACTCTCAGTGTGTGTGTGTTTTTTTTTTATCAGAATAGATCATAAAATTAAACTCTTCTTTTCTCACTCGCAGTTTTGGGTTTTTGTTCCCCTTTATAACCACCACACCATTGTAGATTTTTCTTTGCAGCTCTTCCCTTGTCAACGAAGTTGATGCTCTATAAATCCTCTGCTTTATTCACCACTATGTTCTCTCTCACTATCTTACTGTTAAACAATGGCAAAATGAGTTGAACGGTACACCACAAGCAATGTATTCTCATATTTAGTGTAAGCTTGTGTGTGTGTGAAGAAATATAAATCTTATTTTATTTCCCTACCACAAGAACAACTTATGGTTAATGTATTAAATAACGTACTCACTAAAACTACTTCCACAACAATATAGCAGGTAAGTGATCTAACAGCTATGTATTGGACAAATTTCTCCAATAACAACAAATGTATACGAGCATTTTAAAAAACTTTGAACAGTAAACAAACTTACATGTGAAGCACTAATTGGATTTATTCAAATTATTTGGCAAGTATGTTTGTCATGGGTATATTTGTTAATACTGTTATATAGTTCACAGAAGAAATAAAGCACACACACACACCACTACAAAAATAGCAAATTTTCATAACACACAACACGAACTACGCGGTACGAGCATTAAAACCGAACTGTTCGTTTAGTATTTGGGAGATAATAAAATAACCTGTTGAGCAAAGAGAGGAAGCGGATATTAAACGTATGTAAGTCATATGGAAAACAGGGTTGATAAAGTTGACACTTTTGTACTGTTTTTTGATACTTTTCGACTGCAAAAAGCACCGTGGCACGATCGCGAACCATTTGGTACTTTTCCGTCAGAGTTACTCTATATATACTAAAAAAAAACACCAGAAAGAAAATTTTGGTTAATTTTAGAAAATATTAAATAAATTGTATTGCAAACGCGGATGTCACATCAATTTCACAAAATAGGTAAATATTTTTCGACAAATTCAAGAAAATTGATTATCCTGCCAACATTTTTTGAATTTGACGGCGCTTCTGAGAATTCCCACCAGGTCGAAAACAGTCGTATACGATATCCAAAATACGTCGGAAAGCGTCGTCACTATTGAGAAGTTCTACCACGCTAAGTTACTACAAAAAGGCATCACATGAGTGCATTTATTAGGTGCCTTTTTAGATACATTTAAAATGACGCCAACAACAGCCCCTTCCAACTATTAGAAAAAGTGCATTTTAAGATAGTTGTAAAAGAATCATTGTGGTCAAGTAAAACGCGATTGTTTAGATGTTTATTTTTTGATTAAATATTTATAAATTCTTATAAATATAACGTTTATACGACAATCGCTTCACATTGAACATATTTTTTTTTGCATAAATAAGAGAATGATGTTAAGTTAACTTATAAGTAGCAAGTTACATGTTGCAGCGTCTATCAGCCAGTTGGCCTATTCTCGATGGAGGCAGCGTATCTGAAAAACTATCACTTTACGGCCATCGACTGCCGCATATCTCTCAATGAGATGGCTGAGCACCACAATATTCACCTAATATGGGTGCCTGGCCATAGGAACATTCCGGGGAACTGCGAAGCGGATGATTTGGTGAGGCCAGGTACTACCTTATATATTCCAGGGGAACTAGAATCTGTTGGTATGCCCCTGGCTACCTGCAAGCTCATACTGCTTGAGAAGGCTGTTATGATGGCAAATTTTCGATGAGGGAATTGCAAGGGTTGTAACGACACCAAGCGAATATGGCGCTATTTAAACTTAAACCGCACACTAGATATGCTAGAGTTCTCGAGACGTCAGATATCACTCCTGATATCTGCTATAACGGGTCGCTGCCTGGCGGACCTGGAAAACGTTAACTTAAGCAGTCTGCAAATATTTTTGGAACAATCTGGTTGGTTCAACAGAAGAAAATAATCGAGAAAGTTCAGCGGTTAAAACTAGAAGTGCCAATATGTAATAGGTACTTTTAGTTAATGTGGTATCACAATGGACTGAATAGTCTAAGTGAGCCTGAATCTTAATCGGGCCGCCACTAACCTAACCTAACCTAACCATCACTTTACTCCATTCGGAAATTGTTCACCAACATACCTTTCACAATTTTAAGCGTAATGACTATGGTTTCAGCGCTTCATTTTTGTTTTTATTTAAATAAATAGTATTTAAATTTGATAATATATAATTTTAGCACCTTTTGGCTTCGAAAAGTACATTTTTAATACTTTTTCGTCAACATCATTTATCATCCCTGATTGATGGTAACGGCAATGATGCCAATTTGGTGCTTTTAGCACCAAATTTAGTGTTTTTTGATTGCTAAAAAGCACCAAATTTCCTTTTTGGTGCCTTTTCAAAATAAGCACCAACTTGGTGCTTTCTGGCATTTTCATTTAGTGCTTTTGGTGCTTCTTTCATTTTGAACAGTATTAAGTTTAATTGATACAAAAATTTGGATTAGACTTTCAAGAGCTTAAGAAACTCAACTGTATTGCCAAATATAAAATTCGATTGTTATGAAGGTGGTTTTGATTATTTTTAATTAATATTGTTATTTAGAGTATTCTGCAGAAAAATCTAGCGACGAGTGCGGAATTTTTGAACTTGATAAAGATGTCATTAAAAACGTTTGTATTAAATTCACAAAAGCACGCACAACTGAAATAAGCACTAGACTCCTTCCATTTATTAACATTTTGAAAGTTGAAAGACATTACTGATCAAAATGAATTGGATAAAAGCATTAAAACTGATCAAGGTGTATACAAGGTGTATAGCGGTTCATAACTTCATAAAATTACGAATTCAATACACAAAAGTTCTATAATACATCTTCGGATTTATTTTTATTTATATTTTTATTATTATTATTAGATCATTTAATTTTCGATTATGTGGTGGGAAGTGGTATGTAAGAATTGATAATATATTTTTGGTGCTTTTTGGCCTTGGGGAGTTGGCAACACTGGGTAACGGAAGCTCTCTCAATGTTTGTTTCTTTTTTGATCGAAAGAGAACATACAGCAGTGTTGCCTGGTTAGGGGTTTCCCCCCCCCCCCAAAATTTAGGGGGTTTTTTCACGTTTAGGGGGATTTTTAGGGGTAAAATTTATTTGGGGGGATTTTTGGGGGTAAAAAATTATTTCAGACCTTATAAAGTGGAGCAATTCTCAAGCAAATTCGGTACAATTCTAGCATGAGTTATGAGAAAAAAGATGCGGAAAGTCAACAAGAAGATCCTAAATACAAAAAAGTATCCAATAGCATTATTTTCGTTATCTTTTTTAAACTCTTCTGTTGAAAGGGTATTTTTAATATTTGACAAAATTAAAAACAATCGTATTTTAACTTAGCAGCTGAAAGCTTTTTAAGAGTAAGCCCACTTTTTAAATTGATATACATATTATATTATTACATCCATAGAAAAAATAATTTCCTCAGGGATGAAATGTTAAACAAACGAAAATCTCTTTTGTTTTAAAGTATTTTCTTAAATAGCAAATTTTTGTTTGTTATTTACTTCAAACGAAAAAAAACTTAGCATCAAAAGAAAACTTTTTCTAAAATTTCGTTTCTCAGGTAAGAACTCTTCTTTCAGGATATATTTGTGTTAAATTTAATTTTTAAAGTGTATCACTACAGGATTTTTTCACGTAATTTTGGGACCACTTTTTGTACTTTTATATTCTGAATTTTTTTGGGGGTTTTTGAAAAAAGCTTAGACCAATTTAGGGGTTTTTTTCTTAAGATTTGGGGGGAAGAATCAAAAATCACCTGGCAACACTGACATACAGTTAAGCCATAGACAAATTAGAAGAAGACGCAGTCTTGTCATTGCAAAACTGAAGCACCAGAGGACTCTGCCAACAAAATATCATGAAGTTTGCGTCGACTTGTCTCTCAAATGTACTGCCGTTTGCGTCGGAAAATATCATAACATTTGTGTTTTTCATACATATCTGAATTAAAACCCCTAAAAGCAATACCAAAACGATTATAGAAAATTAAAATCAAACGCATGTGTATGTTAAAGCGAATATTTATTATGGTTTTATGTGAATATTGCTGTTTTAATTTATTACTGGACAGAGCTGCCTTGGAAAAAATTGACAAATAATACAATTTTTTTCTCATAGCCCTCTACATCTTGACATTTGTTTTCTCTTTATAAGAGCACTAGGCTTAATCTTGTTATTCTCAATTATCTTTGGTTAAGCTCTACTTTTCTCACTGGCAGTTATTGTTGTTTTGTTTCCTTTTAGGATTGTAATATAACATGTTTGTCATTCCGTTTGTAGCACATCGAAATATCGCTGCACTCGATGATGAAGGGAAAAAAGATCGCGACTGTTGAGGAGAAACGGGAAGAACTTCTTGATTCATAGAGCACACGGTGTCAAATATTCTAGGAAAAAAATTGGAAGTTCTTCTAAAGGCACTACTTTAAAAGAACTTCCAAAAATGTCCTCCCAAAGATGTTTTTTATTTTAACTACACTGGAAGTTCTTTTAATTCACTTTTTAATAACTCGCTTTTGTCATATTTTTAATGGGTAATTTTAACTTTTTTTGTTTCAAATAGCTTAAAAACTGAGTAAGAATTAATACAATGGTACAAATTATTTAAATTTTGTCGGAAAAAATCCTAAATTCTAATAATTTCAGTAAATGAATTACATCAACCGTATTGCAAACTAACCCCATAATTATAGAAATGATGAATTATACTCAAAGGAAAATATGTTTCTTCTATTACAGACTTCAACACGGGAGGAATTTATTAAATATATGGAGAAAGCCATTATATACAACAATCCACGAGAGGAAAATATCGAAGCAGTTAAAAAAGGCGAACGTGTAAACATTGACTGGCGAATAAACCTACAATTGGTCATTCAAAAGCATTTCGAGAAGGACAAAGTGTGTGCATTTGCCCTGGGCAAAGAGAGCTTCCTTGATGAACAAATATCGATGATGATGCCTAGCAATAGTCCATACCTCATATTAATAAATGAACAAATCAATCGACTGAGTCAAATGGGCTTCATAGAGAGATGGCACCAAACAAATTTGCCAAACAATAAATGCAACGGTCGCGGCGTAATGCGTCAAATAACAAATCACAAAGTCAATATGGATGATATGCAGGGATGCTTTTTGGTCCTACTATTAGGTAAACAACCGATTATGACTATCTTGATATGTATTAGCTATCCAGAAAGTCTCGAAAGTACTTCAAGGATAATATTTGCACACAAAAAAAATCTTTTTCTGAAAGGAAATGTTAGACCAACGGAATTTCCACTTATTGGAAAAACTGCCATGGGGGGCAAATGTAAATAAGCAATAACGTCGTCCTAACGAAAATTTCACGAAAGCGAAAGTGCTTAGTAGCAGATATTCCAGTCTTTGTGGGATAAGGCAGGTATGCACCTCCAGCGGAAATTTCGTTTGCGTTCCAATAACACAGTTTTGCAATTTATTTCTTATAAGAGCAAAATGTAAATAATCGATAATAGCGCCTAACGGAATTTTCGTTAGCATTTCTTATGGGTAGCGGAAATTTCTGCAAGAGGTACATAACGAGCTATAAGTGTGAACAGTCGATAACATCGTTCTAAGTACATTTTCGCAAGCTAATCTTAAGCCCGACATGCAACGCTAGCGAAAATTTTGTTTAAGATTACTGAGGCCACAGGCATTCAAAACATTGCGTGTTTCATAGCCAGCATGATAGTTTGGGCATGTCTGCCCAATCGGTGTCGTTTTCTCACTTCGGCCAACAATAGCAAGCGTATGACCATTTCAGATCTTTGTTTGACGCTTTCGCCGAAACATGGATCCAATGGTGCAAACCGAAGCCTCTATCCAATGAACGTGCTTTAGAGAAGGCAAAGACCGCTCCTTGACCATGATAACGCAGTGTCTTTATTTCTCCACGCCTTTGTTCGAAGATGGCTACGAAATGCCGCCCCGTTAGAAGTTTGAATGACGTCATCAAATGAATTGAATTAGTATTTAGCCTTGTCTTCAAACGATTTCGTTAAAATCAAATTCGTAAATATGCTATACATGCTCGGATTTTACATTACGGCTTTAACAATTCTTATTAATGCCTCACATTTTGCATTCCTTGGGAATTTACTGCGGTGTAAATTTGGGCATTCTGAGAAAGCTGCACGTTCAATTTAACCAGATTATTAGATATGTACGTGCATCAGGGTAAAAGCTCATGATCATTTTATGTTCTCCAGGTTTTCTTTCGAGGAGATAAAAAATCTCTTGTTTTAACCGTATTAGTGTCAGCCAATCACCACTCGACATTGCTCAATCATGTCTGTCCTCTAGATTAACACGAAACAAAAATATTTTATTTTTACCGGGAAAATTATCGCTAAAGGTGAGTACTAAGTTCGAGTTTAGCCGCTATAGTGAAAACTAGATCAGCAAAAAAGGCATAAAATTATACATATTTGTTGCAAATTTTATTATAACTTGATGGGGAATAGCTCAAAACAAATTTTCACAAAGTTTGTATTCCTTAAAATGGATTAATAAAGAAAAGTAATCGTGAAAAAATGGCGATTTTAGCGGCTAAACTCGAACTTAATACCCACCTTAAAGTATTAATAACCCTATATGGTGAGAATTTGTAGGATATGAAATTTACTTCTTTAAAACCTTTTTACTTCTAGAATTACTATTTGTTATAGAGGAAATTAATGGAAATTGTGATTTTTTCCAAATAAAGCTGAGTACTATTTTCAGTTTTCGAGCTGAAAACCAGCTTTTTTCACGGTTACTTTTTTAATTAAATTATTTAGAAATATAAAATTATTTGCAATCAATTCCTTGGATCTTTTCCAAGACTTGATCAAAATATAATCGTCTTCCTAAATATACACATTTGTACTTTTAATTTAGTGTTTTGGTGAAACCCCGAACATAGTGCTCACCTTAAAGGTTGGTATTAAGTTCGAGTTTAGCCGCTAAAATAAAGTGAAAACGAAATCAGTAAGAACAAGTATATACGGCCGTAAGTTCGGCCAGGCCGAATCTTATGTACCCTCCACCATGGATTGCGTAGAAACTTCTACGAAAGACTGTCATCCACAAATTTCAACTAACATGGTTGTTAAATATCATATACTACCACCACGTACCAAATTTCAACCAGATCGGATGAATTTTGCTTCTCCAAAAGGCACCGGAGGTCAAATCTGGGGATCGGTTTGTATGGGAGCTATATATTATTATGGACTGATAGGAACCAACTCCTGCATGTTTGTTGGATACCCTATACTAACATCACGTACCAAATTTCCACTGAATGGCAAGAATTTTGCTCTTCTAAGGTGCTCCGGAGGTCAAATCTGGGGATCGGTTTATATGGGGGCTATATATAATTATTGACCGATCTGGACCAATTTTTGCATATTTGTTGAAACCATATACCAACACCATGTACCAAATTTCAGCCGGATCGGATAAAATTTGCTTCTCTTAGAGGCTCCGCAAGCCAAATCGGGGGATCGGTTTATATGGGGGCTATATATAATTATGGACCGATATGGACCAATTTTTGCGTGGTTGTTGGAAACCATATAGTAACACCATGTATCAAATTTCAGCCGGATCGGATCAAATTTGCTTCACTTAGAGCCTACGCAAGCCAAATCGGGGGATCGGTTTATATGGGGGCTATATATAATTATGGACCGATATGGACCAATTTTTGTATGGTTGTTAGAGACCATATACTAACACCATGTACCAAATTTCAGCCGGATCGGATGAAATTTGCTTCTCTTAGAGGCTCCGCAATCGGGGGATCGGTTTATATGGAGGCTATATATATTTATGGACCGATGTGAACCAATTTTTGTATGGTTGTTATAGACCATATACTAACATCATGTACCAAATTTCAGCCGGATCGGATGAAATTTGCTTCTCTTAGAGGCTCCGCAATCGGGGGATCGGTTTATATGTATATATAATTATGGACCGATGTGAACCAATTTTTGCATGGTTGTTAGAGACCATATACATACACCATGTACCAAGTTTCAGCCGGATCGGATGAAATTCGCTTTTCTTAGAGGCTCCGCAAGCCAAATCGGGGAATCGGTTTATATGGGGGCTATATATAATTATGGACCGATATGGACCAATTTTTGCATGGTTGTTAGATACCATATACTAACACCATGCACCAAACTTCAACCGGTTCGGATGAAAATTGTGTCTCTTAGAGGCTCTGCAAGCCAAATCGGGGGATCGGTTTATATGGGGGCTATATATAATTATTGACCGATGTGGACCAATTTTTGCATATTTGTTGAAACCATATACCAACACCATGTACCAAATTTCAGCCGGATCGGATGAAATTTGCTTCTCTTAGAGGCTCCGCAAGCCAAATCGGGGGATCGGTTTATATGGGGGCTATATATAATTATGGACCGATATGTACCAACTTATGCATGGTTGTTAGAGACCATACACTAACACCATGTACAAAATTTCAGCCGGATCGGATAAAATTTGCTTCTATTAGAGGATCGGCAAGCCAAATTTGGGGGTACGTTTATATGGGGACTATACGTAAAAGTGGACCGATATGGCCCATTTGCAATACCATCTGACCTACATCAATAACAACTACTTGTGCCAAGTTTCAAGTCGATAGCTTGTTTCGTTCGGAAGTTAGCGTGATTTCAACAGACGGACGGACGGATCGACTCAGAATTTCACCACGACCCAGAATATATATACTTTATGGGGTCTTAGAGCAATATTTCGATGTGTTACAAACGGAATGATAAAGTTAATATACCCCCCATCCTATGGTGGAGAGTATAAAAAGGCATAAAATTATATATTTGTTGCAAATTTTTTTATAACTTGATGGGAAAAAGCCTAAAGCAAATATTCACAAAGTTTGTATTCCTTAAAATGGATTATTAAAGAAAAGTAATCGTGAAAAAATTACGTTTTTAGCGGCTAAACTCGAACTTAATACCCACCTTAAGACTTAAAAATATTTTTTTTATTAGCGAAATAAGAAGCAGTTAGTTTATTGACGTATTGACGGTTCAAAATGTTATGGTAAAATTTGAATACGGTCCATCCACGTGTTCCTCTTGAAATCGCTTAAACATTTTATCTACTGAAGTTTTTGATATTTCTTAAAAATTTTCTATAATGGATATATTCAACTAACAATTTATGCTGCCAATTGTTCAGCCGAAATTTGGGAAATTGTGCTTATATTACCAATTTGTATATGTTCATCACGTGTACATGCATTAATTTCCATGAATTATGCATTTTCAATTTCCATTTATTTCGTAATACAAAGCCAATGAGGCCAAATAAAAAATGTATTACATGACTATAGCCTAAGTAAAGATACATAAAATAATAAGTGTGTAAATTTTAAATTGTATAACAATTTTTACATTTTAATAGCGAACTTTCTAAGCTTCATTCGTTTTCAGTTTCATTTGCCGTAACCGATAACCCTCATAGAGTTCTTGCGGTCCTACCGTTTGTCTTCCTGTTTCATAAATTTTTACCTTCATCCACAGCGATTTTTTTATCATCCCTCATAAATTGTATCGACCATCCGTTTTTTACGCTTAAAATCTGTAGAAGCCTGGTTAGTACTCGATTTTGGTCAGACAAAAACAACCAAAGCAAATGTGTTCTGCACCCGAGCTAAAAATAATCTATCAACATTTTATTATCTCATACAGATTATGCTCGAAATCTATTAAGTGGATTTGAAATCCCTTATATAACTCAAATTTAAATAAATCCAATTTTAAATAAAGGTTCGTATGCAAAAAATTAACTTTCTCCCAAAGTAATATGTATTTTAGAATTTTATTTCATTAACTAAAAGTGTAAGTTGTATATTAGCAAAAAAGTTAGTCCTTATTAAGAACTAAGTTTTTAGGTGTTCAAATATCCCTTGAATTGTAAATGTGCTTGCACCCACAAGGGAGTTACTACTTCTAAAAACGAAAGAACAAGCTATGTGGTTTCACTACAGTTTTTATTAGCCTGTGGCTATATAAAATTGTCCTAAGACGAAAATAAAAATATTGAAAATATTAACAGGTGCCCCCATGAAATATTTTGGAAACGGAAGACTGCCTTAATAGCCCAAAAAATTTCGTTCTGAATTGTTATTATGCCATATGAATTATAGAATAAATTCGAATAGTTTACATCATTGCAGATTCCCCTATACTATAATTCGGCAAAATCTACCGAAACACCAAAAATTCTATCAAATAATAAAAATTTTACATTTTTGTAGAATTGTACCAACTGCGCCTATTACTGATGTTGCTTCCCTGTAAAAGCATGTACCCAGCAATCATTTTTCCAAAGTAAGAAAAAATAAGGAATTAAGTGTGTATCACTACTTTGCTTCCCCAATCGTTTTTTTTTTTATAAAGGAATCAGACTCCGAGAACGAATTATTTTGTCCTCAAAAAAGCAATTAGTGCTACTGATAACAATTTACAATGAAAAGGACACACATAAAATATTGCGGAAATGCAAGTCCGCCTCAGTAGCTCAAAAAATTTCGTTCTGAATTGTTATTATGCCATATGAATATTGCGCAAATTATAGAATAAATTCAAATAGTTTACATCATTACAGATTTCCCTGTACTAACATTTGACAAAATTTACCGAAACACCAAAAATTCTATCAATTAATAAAAGTTTTATATTTTTGTAGAATTGTACCAACTGCGCCCATTATCTGATATTGCTTCCATGTAAAAGTATGTACCCAGCAAACATTTTTCCCAAGTAAGAAACAAAAGGCAGAAAGGAATTAAGTGTGTAGCACTATTTTCCATTCTGCTGTTCCAATCGATTTTTTTTATAAAGGAATCAGACTCCCAGAACGAATTCATTTATCCTCAAAAAACAAATAGTGCTACTGTTAAAAATTTACAATGGTAAGCACGCCAAGCATCATTTGATCACACTCCCCTAGTGGCAAATCAGATTCTTTTGTCATAGAAACGAAATTTTTATATATTAAATTGCATATTGCTTTCCACAGAATAATTTTCTCCAAGGCAAATAGTTATATACAGACAAGCAATCAATGTTGAATTTTAATCTATAGATGTGACTCTTTGAGCGATCAAATGGCGCCGACGGAAGTCCATACCATGCTTTCCAGTTGATCACGTTTTAAACATTTCCTATTTCATACATTTGGCCATAAAATAATCAAATTTTAGAGGAAGATTTTATGCCATTATCAACAGGTTTAAAAACGATGAACTCTGTAAACTTTCGTGATATGCGCACAAAAGTTGATATTTCTATCGGGAAATTTGAAGGAATATGCTTCACTTAAGCTTTACTAGGATATTCGATAAATATTTTGAATTGTCATTATTATTCGTTAAATATGTTTTTTGTTTTCTTTTCTAGGATCTCTGGTGGCTCTCTTTGTTATACTTCTGGAATACCTTCATCAGATATGGCAACAAAAATATGCTAATAAAGATCGAAAATATTTTTCCAATTAGTTGTAAGAATTTATGCGCTCAAATATGAGAATGATTAAAAATAAATCAAGTTGTCATTGCGATGATCACTTAATGAAATAAAAAATGTGGAACTTTCTTGTTTTGGGTACTTTTTGTTATTTATGTGGAAAATTCTAAAATCAACATATTTTAGGTTGTTTTTTTTTTACACTAGAAATTACAGCGAATCTACAGCTCAGCTATTAACTTAAGCAGAGTTGGCATTGGGGCCACGGCGACGACCGAATCCAGATACGGTGTTGACGAAACGACGGTTGTATTGGATGCGTCGCTTAGCACGGCCGGTCTTCTTCTTTTTCTTTTCTTGCTTCTCAACCTTGGGTGTTTGACCCTTTACTTTACCGGCACGAGCCAAAGAACCGTGCACTTTACCACCCAACATTGGGATGGTGATGTCCAATTCAAAGGAGGACAAAGCAGAGACGGCGGTTTCGTTGGCCAAAGCATTGCCTTCGCAATTCAAAATGATCTCCTCAGTATTGTAGCCATGGAGTTGGGCAATATGAGCCTTGAAGAAAGATAAACAAAAATATGTGATTAAAACAAAATCATAGTAATTGAGGTTAGAATCACAAAACAACATTCAACTTCCAGATCTGCCACACTTTTATTTCTATTTCATGCACAGACACACACACAAACTAGGGTTAACTTACCTTAACGGCAGCAATGGTGACATCTTGTTGGACATCGATGGTCTCAACGTTTTCCAAACCACGTACAAACAATTGCATGTTGATGTGCTCTAAAATAACCACAGAAAATTGCAACAATTATTATTCATTCCATACACAAAATGACGTTTGCTTAGTCCAAAGACACCAAAAACACGTGTGCTTTCGTTGACCAGCCCATTTTCATGTCATGTCGATTGGTATTTAATTGAATTTCATATTCACATGGTCAAAAATATTATTTTTTTCACTTGGACTATGTGTTTTTGGGGATATTTCTTATATTTTTCTATAAAATCATTAAAAATGTTGAATTTTACCTTGTCACTTGCGTGAGGATTTTTCGAAAAAGAAAGAAAGATGGCCGTATAATTTTCGAACTTGTTTTATGTCTCATTCGAGTTTTGTTGTTGTTGCTGGTTTGACAGTTCTCCGAAAAACAGAGTTGTATTGCAAGTAAAATTTATATCTGGCAATACCGTGTACATGAAATGTTTGTTGGTAATTTGAAATAAGCAATATTAGAGGTAAAAAAAGAAAAATTATAAACGATGGAAAATAGCTTAGATGTGTATTTTTGTGGAGTGATTTTAGTGCCGTAACAGAGTAAAGAGAACCTCCTGAATAAATTGTAATCTGGAACATTGGTGATGTGTGTCTATGGATGTTTTATGAATAGGAGGTAAGTGCCTTGTTCTAATTTATAGTCAACATTGTCGCTTGATATATTGTAATTAGAGAGTCTATTTATCCCCCATATATCCGATCTCGCAATTTGAATACTTGAGGACAGAGAAGACCCAAATTTTCATTTGATAAAAATTAACAAATTAATTAAATTCAAAAGCAGATGTACCTGATGTAGATCACGAGGTATTTTATGGTCGTATGGCGCTATGGCAAATTTGGTATATATCCCCTACGGGAAATGTCCCCTACATTGTCATGGACTAGTTACAATTTTTTAACTGTTTTATTTATTATTAAATATTATACTCGCTTGATATCAAAATCTTATTGGAACTACATATTTAATGATGTATAATTATTAGAATTATTTATTGTGCAAAATTGCGTTAAACTGATCTTTCAGGAGACGGTTGGCATGCTCAAAATGAACCCGTTTCTTTAGATATTGTCCAAGTCTGGTTCTGTCTAGGGGCTGGTCGTACTAAATTGTTCCGGACGTGTACTTTGCAATGAGTCCTCATCATATCTAATAGTCTAAATTTACCTCGTCAATGACCAATCCATGTTATAGTGACATGTCCTTTCCATACGTTTAGACCAAAACTGGTACAGGTCCATACACACTAGGGGTTAGGCCTGTACCGAGAGAATCAATCTGAATTTGAATTTCACCAAGGAGAAGTTATTCCAAATTGAACAGTTTGTGAACAATTGTTTTGAGTAGTATTTAACCCTACGGTCCATAACCAGCTGGATGAACGGGAGTCCATAACGGAATAAAAGGGTAACAAAACCAGAAATGATCCGAAATGTGAAGGCCAGATTTGACCGAGAGAATCAATCTGAATTTGAATTTCACCAAGGAGAAGCTATTCTAAATTGGACAGTTTGTGAACAATTGTTTTGAGTAGTATTTAACCCTACGGTCCATAACCAGCTGGATGAACGGGAGTCCATAACCGGGGTACCCGGGTACCTAGTGCAGTTTATTCGTTCATTTTCAAATAAAATAGTATATATCGTCACAGATTATTAGAAACGCTTAGTTTTTACGTCTCAACTGTACAAATTTTATGTTTGTGATTTTTTGTAGCAAGTGTTTTATAGGGCTATAATTTTTAACAATTTTTGCGAATTTCTAAATTGGCATACTACCGCAACAAAGAATTTTTAACTGAAAGACAATATCTGCGTTTGAGTGAAGAAGTCAGAGGAATATATATTGAGTCTTTACTTGGTGATATGACTTGACGACGCTTCCGGGCCAATTGAGGAAGAACAAGAGGTATTTGCTGGAGAATTGCAAGACTCAGAGAGTGAAGACTGGGAAAATTACAACGGGAGTATACCACACAGAGACACACAAAAAGGTGGCCTTTGTCGTTTTTCTACAATATGCTCGATGTTAGTGCTTTTGCGGCATACATTATATTTTATGAAAATAACACAACTGTCCCATATCAAACAACACGTAGAAAACGCTTTTTGCGTAAACTTGCTGAAGATTTGTGCGCGCCAGTAATAGAAGAAAGAGCAACCAATCGCCAAGTAACGCGCCACTTTTCCACCAAAACAGCAATTGAGAGCTTTTTGGGAAGACCAGTGGGGCCGGTAACCTGCACCGAGCAACCATCTACTTCTACATGAAATGAAATTTGAAAAAATTTCCTTTTTGAATTACTTTCTTCCCCCAAAGTAATTCAATACTACGTTTTGTAAGCATAAAATCTTGCTCAAAAATTAATAAAATTCGTGCGTGAATTTTTATCAAAAAAATCAATGAGGAAATTAGTAATCAGAGTTGCCACAACGAAAATTTATTTTGGACCAAATTTTTTCCAAAATCGGACCAAAATTCCCTCCAGCGGACCAAATTTCCAATTTCGAAGAAAATACCTTAAAAAGTATTATATTATTGTACATAGTGCTTTTATTAAAAAAGTTAAGTAAACCAGAAAGGAATGATATGATTTAGCGGTTGTCATAGGAATCATGGTTGGAAGCCGCCGTGGTGCAATGGTTAGCATGCCCGCCTTGCCCACACAAGGTCATGGGTTCGATTCCTGCTTCGATGGAACACCAAAAAGTTTTTCAGCGGTGGATTATCCCATCTCAGTAATGCTGGTGACATTTCTGAGGGTTTCAAAACTTCTCTAAGTGGTTTCACTGCAATGAACTCGGCTATAAAAAGGAGGTCCCTAGTCATAGAGCTTAACATGGAATCGGGCAGCACTCAGTGATAAAAGAGTAGTTCACCACTGTGGTATCACAATGGACTGAATAGTCTAAGTGAGTCTGATGCATCGGGCTGCCACCTAACCTAACCTAGGAATCAAAACGTCGACTTTTCAACTTTTTTAAAATTTGAAAAAATGGACAATTTGAATAGGTCGAATTTTAAAGTCAATTTTAGTTGACATCAAAGGTCGAAATTCAATATTACAAAAAGTTGACTTAAACTTTCGACTTAGAGATGGTTAAAGACAACAACAGTCACGATTTAACTTCTAGAGAGATTATAATAGTTTTCCGAATTTTCATCCAATTTGCTGTAGTGTTGCTTTGCATCCATAATTTCATGCGCTCCACATTTTTATATGGCTCAATTCTACTATTCTACTTTTTGCGCACATTCGAGTATAGGGCTAAAATTGTCCAAAAAGATGTAAAACCTGGCCCAACACCTAAAAAACGAAATTTTCATTCGATTTTCTGTGATTGAAATGGTATCTAATCCCACACTAAAAAAAAACATTGATGGTTGGTTCCAAAGATTTTGTCTGTACAATAATGATTTTAGTATTGATTCTGAGCCAAATATGCGGAGAATTGAAGTAAGGACACATTTACGTTACAATACACTTGTAAATTTGAGTTTTGCGTACTTGATTCTAGGAAACAAATTTTATTAATTATACCAGCTGTTTTCTTCATGTGCTATTAATGTTCATTAAAAACGTCTGAACAACTACTTAAATTTCCAAATTAAGACTCGACTACAAGTGACAATTGTTTTGTTTCAAGTAAGAAACGACTTAAAATATATTGTTAAAAATATCTCCGACTTTTGGACTAGGAAACAAACTTTATATCAGAGAAATGAGTCTTCAGCCTCACGCTAATATTTTTTTCAGTGCATAGATACTATTGACTACGTGATAAAAATTTTAAATACTTCAAAAAATTTATACATTTGACCAAATGAAAATGGACCAAAATGGGCTAAATTCCAAAACACTCCGACCATCGGACCAAATTTAAAAATTAGAAATCTTTTGGACCAATTTTGGTCCGATCGGACCAAAATGGCAACGCAGATCGTGATTTAAATATTTCGTGCGTGAGTTGCATTTTTCCAATTGTGAGTGTGCGTAAGTGCATACAAACTTTCTTGTGCGTGAGTAAAAATTTTTTATCGTGAGTATATGTCAGGGATGGAAAATACAATTTTTAAAAAAGTACAAAAAAAGCTATTTTTTTTGAATGAAAAATTACTTTTCACTAATTTCACCAAAAATTCCACTGGAAGAATATTGTCAAGAGCACCTTTAGACTGTAGATAAATAAAAATAAATTTTTGACAAAATTTTCTATAAAAATAAAATTATGACAAAATTTTCTATAGAAATAAAATTATGACAAAATTTTCTTTAGAAATAAAATATTTAGAAAATTTTCAATAGAAATAAAATTTTCGCATAGAAATAAAAATTTGACAAAATTTTCTTAGAAATAAAATTCTGACAAAATTTTCTATAAAAATAAAATTTTGACAAAATTTTCTATAGAAATAAAATTTTCTGTAGAAATAATTTTTTTACAAAATTTTCTATAGAAATAAGATTTTGACAAAATTTTCAATAGAAATAAAATTTTGACAAAATTTTCCATAGAAATAATTTTTTTACAAAATTTTCTATAGAAATAAGATTTTGACAAAATTTTCTATAGAAATAAAATTTTTACAAAATTTTCTATAGAAATAAAATTTTGACAAAATTTTCCATAGAAATAAAATTTTTACAAAATTTTCTATAAAAATAAAATTTTGCCAAAATTTTCCATAGAAATAAAATTTTTACAAAATTTTCTATAAAAATAAAATTTTGACAAAATTTTCTATAGAAAAAAAATCTTTTACAAAACTTTTTGCAAAATAATTTTTTTTTTGGTAATTTCTGGTAAGATTTTCTCCAAATGTTGGTAGATTGTCTTATTCGACCATGACTGTAATGATTCGAATTATTTTAGAACGCGATCGACAACATCTTATTTAGAAATTGTTCGTGTGGAAGCTTAATATAGAATCACATGCTGTTTTCGATTAAAACATTCTTTAAATTCAATAAAATCGTGTTTTTGACTATGGCTTTTACAAAATCGAGTTTTTCTTCCCTCTTGAACTTGTCTGTTTTGCCAAATTTGTAACTGACTAATAGCAAATGAGTTTGTTAAAGACTTTCTCAAAATATTAAAACATTTTGTCAAAACTATTGTACCATAAATCTGATATCAGCTCAAAAATGTCTATACAAAAGGTACAAAATCATTCGTGGGGGTACTACGGTACTTACCAGGGTGAAAAAGTATTGGAAAAAGTACTATAGTACTGCATTTCCATCTCTGGTATGTGTGAGCGTAAGTGAAATATCACTCACAAGCACAACTTTGCTGCAGTGTTGCCAGGTATTTTTTTGATTCTTCCCCCCAAATCTTAAGAAAAAAACCCCTAAATTGGTCTAGACTTTTTTCAAAAACCCCCAAAAATTTTAAGTATGTAAATAGTACAAAAAGAGACCCAAAACTTCGTTAAAAATTCCTGCAGTGATACACTTTAAAAATTTAATTTAACACAAATATATAAACTGAAAGAAGAATTTTTTCTGAGGAACAAAATTTTAGACAAAATAAGTTTTTTATTGCTAAAAATTTTCTTTCGAAGTAAATAAAAATCATTAGATAAAATCATTACACCATTTGTCACAAATTCGGGTTCGATTCCTGCTTCGGCCGAACACCAAAAAGTTTTTCGGCGGTTGATTATCCCACCTCAGTAATGCTGGTGACATTTCTGAGGGTTTCAAAGCTTCTCTAAGTGGTTGCACTGCAATGTGAAACGCCGTTCGGACTCGGCTATAAAAAGGAGGTCCCTAAGTGAGTCTATGTGAGCCTGATACATCGAGCTGCCATCTAACCTAACCTAACCTTGTTTTTAATAGTGCCAAATATTAAAAATGCCCCTGCAACAGATGCGTTTAAACAAGAATGTCATTGCATACTTCCTTGTATTTAGAAATATGGGTTGACTTCCCTTATTTTTTTCTCAAAATTCATGCCAGAATTGTTCCAAATTTTATAAGATCTTTATAAGATCTAGGATATTTTTTTTACCCCCAAAAATCCCCCCAAATAAATGTTACCCCTAAAAATCCCCCTAAACGTGTAAAAAACCCCTAAATTTGGGGGGAAAACCCCCAACCTGGCAACACTGCTTTGCTGTAAACAGTAACATACGTCTAACATAAAGCGGCACAAAACATGTCCAATAAACTTAAGCATTGGTTAAATGCTTATATTCAACAAGTTTTCAAACCTTTTTCAAGGAATTAGCTTAGAATTCGATTTGTGAAATTTTTGAGAAAATCGAGTTCTCATAAAAAAAAACAGATAATACCTTCTACAGCAAAAATGAACATATTATTGCAATTCATTTTAATGTTTAAAACCTATTGGTGTATTTTATTTTAAGTAAAGCAAATTTCATGGCCATATGAATTTTCACCCTCAAATTAGTATGTATGTGGTATGTTTTCTATGTAAAATTTTGTTTTATTAGGTTTTTTCCTTGAAATTTTAGGAGGTCATGAATTAACTTCTTTTTCGCTCTTGGAGGCATATTTAAGCTCCCCTGTTCCGAAATTCAGAATCGCAAAATTTTTCTATGGCAATAATTTCTTAACCCTCAAACTTATAAACTTAAATCTTGGTAATATAGTTCTCTTTAATGAGAAGTTCAAATTAAAATTGTTTTGGATTCCGAGAGTATCTCTATTTTTTCTTTATAAGAAATATGGGGGAAGGATATATGTGCAAACTAAGTGATTAACCTTTTACTAACGGTTCTCAGCTACACGAAATGCAATAATGGGAGAAAAAAAAACCAACAAACCATTAGTGGGTCATTAGACACATAATAAACATTAATTTTGGGCATTAACTTTTCCATTATTATTCTCCTTCACATACTAAATGTTAATTTTGATAAACAACAAATGTAGTTCTCCCAACAGGAAAAGTAATTTTTGAAAACTCGCCCGAGTTTATCTCTTTCTTAGTTGTTCCTTAACGAATACATCTGTGCATATTGAAAATAAACAAACATTTTGTCATTAAATTATCACTTTATTATTTAGATTTAATTTTCGAGTTTGGTTTGTTTATCAAGTATTTTGCGTTTTTGTTTGAGTTTATAGAAAAAATTACAATTATATATATATATATATATATATATAAATACAAATATTTGTTTTTTTTTTTGTTTTTATTCGTATAATTTGTTTTCCCATATATGTTTATACAGTATTTATATAATTTTACTAATATTAAATTTGCTTTATATATACTATTTTTTTTTTATATTTATATGGATAATTGTTACAATTATTTATTGTTTTTTATATATAATAAATGTTTATAAATTATTATATTAGGCATACGTACACACAATATTGATACGATATCATCCAAATTTACTATATACAAATATTTTAACAGTAGCCTTTTTTTGTGTTTTCGTTTTTTAACTTTTTAAAGAAAATATTGGAAATATTTATAAAAGAGTTACCAAAAAAAAAAAACAAAATCAAATCAAATAATAATATTAAAACTAATCACTAAAACTATTAAGATTATAAATAATTTATATATGATAATACATAACAATTTCATATTAATACAGATATAAAAATCAAATAAACCTAATCAACTATAGAATATTATATAAGATAATAAAAATAAAAATAGAAAACAAATAAATTATTAATAAAATAAAATTGCCACATATTCAAAGAAAAAGATTTGATTATAGCTGAATAAATAATGTAGATAGGAATTACAGATAAAAAAACTACAATAAAAATAGATTCGAAAAAAAATATTAATAAATTTTATGGCTCAGCCATTTGTTTCTTTTTTACACACTCAGGCTCTCCCTCTCTTTAGCTCCCTCTCATTTAATACTTCTCTTAATTAAATTTTAGAAAAATAAAAACTAAATATTGCAACAGCAAAACAGGGTAATGGGCAACAATGGCACAACAGGGTCTCTGTGGCTTTGTAACGGCGGCGGCGTCGGCGGCGGTGGTGATGGTTACTTTAGAAGATTTTGTAAATTTCCCACAAGATCTTTAAAGGTTAATGTACATATTCATTATTAATATAGTGTTGGGGTTCCACTATCACACTGGTATAGTGGGGTCCATTCACATTTTTGAATGTATCTGTAAAACTATTGGCCACAATATGATGATGATGGTGATGAGAATGGGGATTGTGTTGATTATTGGCAGAGGGACCCTGGGAAGGCTGTTGTTGTGATCCATGCTGTTGCTGTTGTGGCATATCCATGGCCGGCAGGCTTAAGTGTTGCTGTTGACCTACTTGTGCATGACCTATTGTATCCAATTGGGTTAAATGCAAAGATCCTTGATGTTGTTGATGTGGCGATGTTAATTCTGTTATTGTATTGCTATGGGGTAAATGATGTTGTTGTTGTTGTTGCTGCTGTTGTTGTTGATGTTGATTATGTGAACTACTGTCCGAAAAATAGTTCAATTCAAAACTATGACTGAGATCACTGTAGGTGGTTTGTGGTGATGTTCCATTAACTATGGAAGCATTTCCCGTCGATAGCTGTCGTTCACTCTCTGAACTACTCGAACAACTATTCGAGTTGGCCGAAAATGGTCGAATCAGCGATGCAGCCGATACATCTACGGTGGCATCATAATAATAATTGTTATTATTATTATAATACAAACCGGAGGCAGCTGCGGTATTACTATTATTATTGTTGTTGTTGTTGTTGGATGTGGTATCCGGATATTGATGCATCAGCTCATGATGACCCAGCGAACTACTAGAGCTAACTATTGATTCATTAACTGGATACAATTGGGTATAGCTGAGACCATCTTGTGATGTCGTCGCTACCGCCGCCGACGGATGACCTGGTTCCATAAGATCATGCATATGTTGATGCTGGTGATGATGCAATTGTTGCATATGATGATGTTGTTCGCTGTGATGATGATGATGGTGGTGATGATGATGATGCGGATGATCTTGCAGGCCATGGTGCGATTGTTCAACAATTTGTATAGCTCCATCGGGATGTGTACTATGATGAGGCAATTGGTTGATATAACCATTACTATTGTTATTGGTATTATTATTGATAATGGTAGTACTACTACTTGAACTTGAATTGGTGTTTGTACTTAGTAGGGGTGTAACTGCCGTTGGCAAATGTCCCATGGAACCCGCAGCTTCAAAGCAATTTTCAATTTTTGGACTTGTACTGAGAATATTTGGTGTTAAACTTGGTAAACTGGGTGTATGCCTTAGAAGACCATTTTTACTATTCGATTTGCCAGTCGTGTTATTGCTATTACTATTATTAATGGCTGCCACAGGATGTGGTACATTGGCTACGGCTGCTGCATGGCTAGCATGTAAAGCTGGTGTGGGTACAGGTGCTGGTGTTGAGATGGGTTCGCTTTTGATTACACCCGTTTGGATTTCGTTGAGTACTAAGTCTTTGGCCTCTTGTTCACTGTAAAGAGAAATACAAAGAAAAAAAATGTTTTTAATACATAATTGAAAGTGTTACAAAAATTAAATTAAATGATATAGATAAATTGAAATAGTTAATGTGATTTATAAATTTATTTCAATAATCTAACATTAAGTATAGTAAAACTAAACCCATTATTTTATTTATCTGTTATCTCGCGTGGCATAAGTCTGTTTGGGTCAGTTTGATCTCAGTTTAATTAGTTAGAATTTTATTTAATATTATATATATATATATATATATATATATATATATATATATATATATATATATATATATATATATATATATATATATATATATATATATATATATATATATATATATATATATATATATATATATATATATATATATATATATATATATATATATATATATATATATATATATATATATATATATTTTTTTTTTTTTTTTTTTTCAAATATAAAATTTTTTAAATTTTTATATAATATTTTTTTAATTTTATTTACTTGTAAAACTGTATTTAATATATTGCAATATTACTCAGTTCGTCTTAGTTTTTTATTTGTAATTTTGTTTAATTTTATTGGGGTTAATTTAATTAAAAAAAAAATTTTAAATATTAAATTAGACAGAATTAAAATTAATTTTATAATATTTTTTATTTTTATTTTTAATTTAATTTATTTATTTTTTAAATTATTTAATTTTTTTTTGTTTTAGGAATTTGTTTTTCGATTTGGCTTCTTTGGTTTAAAGGTATATAGACTCAGCTAATAACTTATTTATTTTTTTATTTTTTGTTGTTTTGTTTTATTTTAATTTTTAATTATTTAGCCGCAGATAATAACTTATTTTATTTATTTATTTTTTTAATCGAATTTGATTTGAAGATTGGATGAAAAGCCGGACGGACAGTCAGATCCAAATCAATCCAAATTTAGCGATTTGAGTTAATTTGCTTTACAATTTAGTTTAATTAAAAATGTTAATTTAAATTAATAAAATATTATTTTCATATCTGTCTTTAAATCTACACAGAAAAAAATATCACCAAAATATTTCCAATTAAAAAGTTAATTGAAGTTGAAAATTTTTTCAATTAATAAATTAATTGATACAATTAACTTTTTAATCATGATAGAAACATTAAGTTAATTAAGTCAACGATTGAAAATTTTAAAATTTTTAATTAAAAAATTAATTGATACAATTAACTATTTAATCAAATTCGGAAGACTAAGTCAGTTAAACAAGTGATGAACATTTTTTTAAATTTTTAATTAATTTTTTTTTTTCAAACAATCAATTGTTAATCCATATAAAAATTCTAAGCCAATTCAAAATGTAATTGAAAATAGTTACCTTTTTTAATTAATAAATTAATTGAGTTTTGCAATCAACATCAATTAAATTTTTAATTGAATCAATTAAAAAATTATTTGAAATTTGCTAATGAAATCAATTAATTTTTTAATCAAGAAATTTTTCTATGCCCAATTAAAACGCTGATTGATACTATCATTTTCGTGATTGAAGACATTTCAATTAAAAAATTAATTGGATCAATTAATTTCGTGATTGAATCAGAAAAAAATTTTTTTGTGTGTAGGATCAATAAAATTAAAATTACGATACAGATCTCATTTATCAAATTTTCATTCTCTTTTCGCGGTACTCACGTATAAACAAATGCCAGTTTAAAAATCCAAATTATAACGGATACTTCAAATTAAAAAAAAAAATCTTAATTCCAAAAAAACTTTAAACCATAGACGCTAAATCCTCAAAATAAGTCTTAGCCTATATTTAAAGCGTTTTTATGTCAAATCTAAAGTTTCAATATTTCAGTAAATTTAAGGACAATTTCTTTAAATCAAAAATGTGTTTCTTTACTTTAAGGAAAATTAGCCTTAGTTCAAAGACATGCGACTTTAACGGGGGGATGTAAATTTACAAAATTAGTGTTCTAAATTTAATGAAAAAAAAAAATTTGATGCAAAGATTATAAACTTTATTTTAATTAAAATTTCATTATTTTAAAGAAATTTGTCCTTAATATTTTGTAAATTTCTCATCCTAAAATTTAGATTGCGTAATCTTTAATATCACGTAAATATTTTTTTCAGTATGTATGTATTGTAATATTTCTCAATTCGATCTGAATTAAATTTGTTGAATGTAGTTTTGTTTCGGTTAATTTAATTATTTTATTTAATTTAAAATTACTTCAAACATATCTCTGGTTTATAGCCGTAACTACATAGAAAAAAAATTTTACGAGTTTTAAAAAATATTCAATTAAAAATTTCATTGATTGAACAAATTTTTTAATTGAAACAAAACTCAATCACAAAAATTAATAGTATCAATTAATTTTTTAATTGAATCAATTAATTTTTAATTGACCTTCAATTAATTTTTTAATTGATACTATCATTTCTGTGATTGAAGACATTTCAATTAAAAAATTAATTGGATAAATTAATTTCGTGATTGAATCAGAAATTTTTTTTTTGTGTGTATGACTTATTTATTATCAATTTTATATTTTTGCAAATGGTATTTTAATTATTATATTTAGTTTAATTTAATTTATTTTTTTTATTTACTTATTTATTTATTTTTTTTTTATTTTATTATTTTTTTCTGTTTTGAAAATTGTATTTGTTCCAATTTTTCTCAAAATTCAATTATACTTGAATAAGAATACTCCTCAATGCCAACCATAATAAAGACAGACAGACAGAACTAAATCAACTCAGGGAGTGACTCTGTGTCCATCAATATATCTAATAGAGGGTTTAGGACCCAGATTTCTGGTAGAAACAAAAATCAAAGTTTTCCATGGCCTGTCCACGTAGTATTTGTTGTTAAAAAAAAATTATTTGCCTGGGAATGTTTTATCTATTCACCACTACCATCATTTATCCTTAAATTTTATTGTTTACAAAATACAAATAAAACAATTCATCTGAAGTGTGCACTCAATAGAACTTACCTTAACACATAATTCACACTAACAATGCAAACTTGACGTGACGAACGACTATTGTGCACTAAAGTGGCATAGGATTGCACCCATACCCAACCGCCACCTTTTGTTAGGAAACGATAATATTTGGTGGTAACTTGTCCTTTGTATAAAACTGCAAATAAAAAAAAAAAAACAGAGAAATATAAATAATCATTACAAAAAAAATTCCTTAAATAAATAAAAGAAATCTTTTGAAGCCAACAACAACAACAGCAACAACCATAGCAAAACAATTGGTGAGACGACGAGTCAGGCACATGCCATCATCTCATCATCATCACCCTCAATGCATTCGGAGAAAAATAAAGGATTAAACGATTATGAGACCATTTATAGTGTGGAGGAAGGAAGAGGTGGAAATGTTTTTAGAAAACATTATGCAATGGATAAACAACATGAATTAAATAAATAATAAGAAAATTATTTTTTTGTTTTTGTAAACAACAACTAAACTAGCAAGAAAATATAAGAGCGACGGTTGGTCGACACTAGCACAAAAAATAATAAAAACAAAAAATCAAAAACTATAGAAGGGCAAAATACTCTTGAAGAGAGTGTGGCCGTGTGTGTGTGTGTGACAGAGAGCGAGAGAGAGGGAGAGCACGGGTATGGTATAATGCCTTGGTATCAATTGTTATTGCTGCTTGGGTTGGTTCTCAGGATTTAGTTTGAACTTTGGTCGGAGGGGGGTGGTGGGGGGATCCCCATACTTACGTATTTGATGAGAAACACGCATGGGCAGTACATCCTGTACATGTATATACTGATACAGGGTCTTCTCAATGAGTTCTTGGGGTTCATAGCCGGTGAGTTGTGATACTCTGGAATAAAGAAGAAAATGAAGAAAAAAATTATTAATATTTTTTGTATAAGAAAAATAAAATGAAAAAAAAAAAAATAATAATAATAAAAAAACCCAAGAAATATTAATGAAATTCCTTAAGGATGGTCTTCTTATTGACTTAACTTTAATTCAATTATAGGGCTAACCATACAAACCGGGAATAAGGTTGCAGAGAAAAGGGAAAATAAAAATGCAAATTTCTTGTTACATCCTTGAAAAAAAAAAAGGATACCCCAAGTTCTGGTGACTGTTTTTGTTGTTTAAGCCTATTTATCTTAACAATATGTTCCATGTCTGAATGAATCTTTTGTCTTGATGTTGTTGTTGCTATTATGAATTAACACCATAAGGGTAATTGTGCATCTCAATATCCTTTCGGTGTCCCTTTCTTATTTGTTTCTATTATTTGCCTTGCTTTTGTCTCGATACACAATACAATGAAGAAGACACTGAGCAAAGCATGGATAGAGAATGAATGAGTGAATCTTGTTACCAAATCAAAGTTCTAGACAACAAAAAGCTTTCAAGTGGGAAATGATTTGTTTGCTTTTGTCGTTGGGAAACACTCCAGCAGGATGCTTTTTATGTTTTCTTTGTTGTTGTTGTTGTTGTTTTTTATGTGTTTGGCCAGGATTTTTTTCGATTTTTTTTACTTTTAACGAGTCCTAGATGTTGTATTGTGTTTCGTTTTTTTTTCATTAAGTAAGAGAAGAAGGCTCTATATCAGGGGGTTGAAATGGAACAAATATATCCTGGTAAACTGGTAAATCTGGGGTTGTTTACGCTTTGGAACCTTAAGGAAGATAGACCATTTTTTTGGTTTTGGTTGGGGTATTCAAAGAATGAGCAGATTTACGTTTATGGGGGTTGTATTGAGTGTTTTTTTTTTTTTTTCTTTTTTTGCCTTGCATAGCTAGACCTCCTCCTTTATTGAAATGTAGTCGAATGATAACCAGCCAGCCCATTTGCTTGATAGAAAAATGGCTGCCTTTGGCTCTAAAGTGAATGGTGTTAACGAAAGTGCCTTGATTAAATATTGACTTTATATTAAATTTCCATAAATGAAAAAAAAAGATATCAAAAAACCATAAGGCTTTCTTTTTCAACAAAGACTGAGGTTCAAGGGCATTTGAAAAAACGAATTTCAAAGTTCTTTCTCTTTTTTTTCAAAAAGATCTACGTGAGATGATCTGAAATAATTTTTATCAAAGGAAAAGGATAGTAAGGATTATGAAAAGACCAAATCAGAGGTGTCATCCTTAAAGATTTTATTTTTTTTTGTCAAATAATTATACTGAAAGACACTCTTCAAATTTAAAAATGTAACAGCATTTTTTTCTGATTTTCTTATATCGAAAAATTTTACAAATAAAATTTTTATAGAAATTGAACAAATTATACTTAAAGAAATACACTCTTCAAATTTAAAAATGTAACAGCATTTTTTTCTGATTTTCTTATATCGCAAAATTTTACAAATAAAATTTTAATAGAAATTGTAAAAAATAATTAAAAAATATTAATTGACTAAATTAATGTGTTAATCGAATCAAAAATCAATGAGAGAAAATTATTGAAGAAATTATTTTTTTTTTAATTAGTGCAATTCATTTTTTAATCAGATTAATTAAAATTTTTTATTGGCATTGATAGCTGATGGCCTTAGCAACCAATGCGACTTTTCTCTTTTTTATCTTACATTTACTGTATGATTAAAATAAACAATAAATAAATTTAATTGGCATTGTTGATTAATACACAGAAAAAAAAATAATTTTTATTTTCAATCACGAAACTATTTTGGATTACGTTAATTAAATTCAATCGGACTAAATGTCATTCATTCAAAATAAATTAATGTATATTTTTTAAATTTTTAGTGATTTTAAATTAAGTTAATTTTTTTAAAATTTTTTTTTTAATTGGTGCAATTAATTTTTTAATTAGATGAATTAAAATTTTAATTGGCATTGATAGCTGATGGCCTTAGCAACCAATGCTACTTTTCTCTTTTTTATCATACATTAACTGGATGATTAAAATAAACCATAAATAAATTTAATTGGCATTGTTGATTAATACACAGAAAAAAAATAATTTTTATTTTCAATCACGAAACTATTTTGGATTACGTTAATTAAATTCAATCGGACTAAATATCATTCATTCAAATTAAATTAATGTATATTTTTTAAATTTTTAGTGATTTTAAATTAAGTTAGATTAACTAGATTAACGAATAAAATACAAACAATTTTAATGATAATAGACAAAATAAATTATTATATTAGCTGATGGCCTTTGTAGCCAATGCTACTTTTCCTTCTGATATTATTCTTATATTATACTATAAGTCTAATTTTGTAAATAAATAAATAAATTATTGTAATTTAAAAAATAAAATTAAATTTTAAGACAAAATAAAAAATTAATAATTTAATATTTAAGAGGATTACGTTAAATTAAATTGAGTCGAACTAAATGCCATTTATTCAAATTAAATGAACGTACATTTATTTTAAGTTTAGATTAAATTAAAATAATTGCAAAAAATTTAAATTTTATTAAAAAACTAAAACTAAAATAATTGTAATAAATTTAAATTTTATTAAAAAACTATTACTGAAAATTAATTCGAATAAAATAACAAAATATTAAGGAAAATAAAATAGAAAAATTATTGTAATTTATATAAAATTAAATTTAAAACAAAATAAAAAAATGATAAGTTTATATTTAAATGGATAACGTTAAATTTAATTCAATAGAACTAATGTCAATAATTCATATTAAATTGACATAAATTTATTTTTTATTTATTTGTTTTAATTTAATTTAAATTAAAATAATTGTAATAAATAAAATTGTATTAAAAAACCAATACTAAAAATTAACTCGAATAAAATACAGATAATTTTAATGAAAACGAAATAAAATAAATAAATTATTGTAATTTATATACAAAATGAAAAAAAAATTATTTTAATATTCCCACCGAATTTAATTTAAATAAATTATTGTAATTTAAAAAATAAAATTACATTTTAAGGCAAAATAAAAAAATTAATAATTTAATATTTAATTGGATTATGTTTAAATTAAATTGAGTTACACTAAATGCCATTTATTGAAATTAAATGAACATACATTTATTTTAAGTTTAGATTAAATTAAAATAATTGCAAAAAAATTAAATTTTATTAAAAAAACTATTTTTAAAAATTAATTCGAATAAAATACAGAAAATTTCAAGGAAAATAAAATAGAAAAATGATTGTAATTTATATAAAATTAAATTTAAGACAAAATAAAAAAATTATTAATGTAAAAATTAAGTTTATATTTAAATGGATAACGTTAAATTAAACTCAGTAGAACTAATGTCAGTCATTCAAATTAAATTGACATAAATTTATTTATTATTTATTATTTATTTATTTAGATTAAATTAAAATAAAGTAATTGTAAAAAATAAAATTGTATTAAAAAACCAATACTAAAAATTAACTCGAATAAAATACAGATAATTTTAATGAAAACGAAATAAAATAAATAAATTATTGTAATTTATATAAAATTAATTTTGAGAAAACAGATTATTTAATATTCCCACTGAATTTATTTTAAATAAATTATTGTAATTTAAAAAATAAAATTAAATTTTAAGACAAAATAAAAAAAATAATAATTTAATGTTTAAGAGGATTACGTTAAATTAAATTGAGTCGAACTAAATGCCATTTATTGAAATTAAATGAACATACATTTATTTTAAGTTTACATAAAATTAAAATAATTGCAAAAAATTTAAATTTTATTAAAAAACTATTAATAAAAATTAATTCGAATAAAATACAGAAAATTTCTAGGAAATAAAATAGAAAAATTATTATAATCTATATAAAATTAAATTTAAGACAAAATAAAAAAATATAAGTTTATATTTAAATGGATAACTTTAAATTTAATTGTGTAGAACTAATGTCAGTAATTCAAATTAAATTGACATAAATTTATTTTTTATTTATTTATTTTAATTTAATTTAGATTAAATTAAAATAATTGTAATAAATAAAATTATATTAAAAAACCAATACTAAAAAATTAACTCGAATAAAATACAGATAATTTTAATGAAATTGAAATAAAATACGTATTTTATTGTAATTTATATAAAATTAAATTTTAAGGCAAAATGAAATAAATAATTTAATATTCCCATTGAATTTAATTTAACGTAATACAAGTTAAATAAAATTCAGTGGGACTAAATGTCGTTCATTTAAATTAGCATAAATTAATATAGTTTTTTCATTTTTGTTTTCAATCACTAAATTAATTGATCCCATTAATTTTTAATTATAATTTTCTCAATCATAAAACTGATTTATATCAATCACCAACGGCAATTAAAAAATGTATTGATACAATCAATTTTTGTGATTGATGTTTGTTTTGATTAAACAATTTGTTGAATCGATTGTTTTCTAATTGCCTTTTTTTAATTCAATTAAAATTTTAATTGAACAATTTTTAAAATTAAAAAAAATCAATTCAAATCAAAATAAAGTCAAAATATTGTTGTTAATTTTTTTCTGTGTGTTATCATTTGTATAATTGAAGTAATTAATTTCATGATTGAAGCCAAGAGATTTTTTTTTGTAGTGGAATGCTATAATGGAAATGTTCACCAGTTGTGTGGCAATCCTGTATTATAACACCACATTTTTTTTTTGTGACAAACATAGCAGGTTTATCACAAACATGTAGCATGATCATACAGAATATATGTTTTATGAACTATATTTGCAGCGATTTTATTAATTCGTTTTGAAGTCGGTTACAATTGTCATCTACCAATTAAACTCTTATACCAAAGAACAATAAAATTAAGAACTACAAAAAATTAACTTTTCCTTGTTAAACTTACCGAGCATCCAAAAATATTAATTTCAAATCCATATGAGCTCTAAACATAAACATATTTTGATGTAGTTTAATTTCCGTAATAGCCGAGGTGGGTAGGGAATGACCAACTGCAACAAGACCCAAATTTTGTATATAACCACCTTGACCATCACCATAATCGGGATATATACGGGCTTTCAGATAACCAGAACAATGGATAACCTAAAAAGATAATTTTTTTTAGAAAATCATTTACTGGAAAATTTTATAAAAAAAAAATCGAAACTTACCTTATAGCCCGATGAGGTGAGACCAGCATTACGCTTGGCCAAAACACATTTCATGCGCAGGAAAAATTGTTTTTCAATTTCAATGGTATGGCAACCACGTTCAGCCATACCACCACCATAGGTGGTACTACCATTAGGGCTGCCAATTGAGGCGGGATTTGTCTGTGTCAAGTGTAAAGAATTTATAAATGCATCCTGTAGTTTTTTTTTTAATTTTTTTTTTAATTAGTTTAGAAAAAAGCATATAGAGAAAGGGAAAAGAAAGAAATTCAAACTACTTTAGAATCCATGATATGTATGTATCATAACTCTACACGTATAAAACAAAAATAATTTCTCTTCTCTTAAACTTAGAAAAATTGCCAATAAAAAGAAATTTTCATTAGACTGCATCTTCGTTTAGGATTTGAAAATTATTTTTGTTTTCTAACATATTGATAGGAACTTACAGGATTTGGACACATATGAGGTTGTAGCGATAATATCGCATTCATTTCATCCTGATCATAATTGTGTATATATTCATAAATAGAATTGCCAGTCAATTCAACCTGCAAAAGTACAGAGAAAAACATAGATGGTGGGTTCATTAGCCAAATGAGTATAACCTTATTCTAATAATTTTATGTAAATTAATTTTATTTTCCCCTCACAAAAGGAACAACAAAATCAGCATCTAGCCCCAATTGCTGCCAAAGAAGTGTTCTTATGGCTACTGCTTAGCCTTTTGTGTTTCGTGGTCCCTGCCCTGTTTTTCTTGTTATTTGAATTTTAAATTTATGTACATAAAATTTAGCTTTGAAGTGGTGCCATAAACAAAAACACCAACAAAATTCACTCAGCAGCAACACTTACCTGACTTAAACCCAAATGAACGGATGCTGTTTCTGAAATGTACATAATTTTGCCATCGGGTGCTACTACAAAGATGAAACCATCTAAGGTCTGTAGAAGATTTGAACCCAATTCCTTAATGGTGTTACCTCTTTGTTGCATGGCAGGTGAAGAACCCCAAGCTTCTCCCAAACCTGGAAATGACAACAAAAAAAAAAGACAAAATAAAAAATTATTAATTTAATATTTAATTGGATTAGGTTAAATTAAAATCAGCCATTAATTCGAATTAAATTAATATAAAATTATTTTTTTTATTTATTTTAATTTGAAATAATAAAAAATTAAATTATATTAAAAACGAATACTAAAAATTTACTCAGATAAAATACAGGTAATTTTAAGGCAAATATTATTATTTTAAATCCTTCATTAAAATTAAATTAATATACATTTATATTTTATTTATTTTAATTTATGTTTAGATTAAATTAAAATAATTTTAATAAATTTAAATTTTATAAAAAAAAAACTAGTATTAAAAATTAACTCGAATAAAATACAAATAGTTTTGAGGAAAATAAAATGGAAAATTTATGGTAATTTATATAAAATTAAATTTAAGACAAAATAAAAAAAAATAATTATTTAATATTTGATTGAATTGCTTTAAATTAAATAATTCGGACTAAATGTAATTTAAATTAAATTTACATAAATTTATTTTTATTTAAGTTTCAATTGAATTGAAATAATTGTAATAAATTTAAATTTGATTAAAAAAATATTACAAAAAATTAACTCGAATAAAATACAGATAATTTTAAGGAAAATAAAATAGAAAATGTATGGTAATTTATATAAAATTAAATTTAAGATAAAATAAAAAATAATAATAGTTAATTGAATGCTTTAAATTAAATAATTCGGACTAAATGTAATTTAAATTAAATTGACAAAAATTTATTTTTTATTTATTTTAATTTAAGTTTAAATTGAATTAAAATAATTATAATAAATTTAAATTTTATTAAAAAAAATATTACAAAAAATTAACTCGAATAAAATACAGATAATTTTAAGGGAAATAAAATAAAAAAAGTAATAATAAAATTATACTTTAAAAAAAATTAATTGGACAACGTTAAAGTAAATAAAATGAATAAATTATTGTAACTAATTATTAATTATTTTAATTAATTTTTAATTGAAATTCCTTCAACCACGAAAATGATAGTATCCATAACAGAATAAATTAGAAATAAAAATTATACATGATTAACAAATTATTTCTTTGGCACTTTTAATTATGTTTTTAATTGGTTCAATTAAAAATAAAATGATTTTGTTTACCAAACTCAATTAATTTTTTATTTAAGGCAATCACTACGATTTATTATTATTTATTTATTTATAATTAATATTTATTTATAAATATTTTACCTTTAGATGAAATAATTTTCTTGTTATTAAATATTTTTTTTAAGCCAATCTCTACGATTTATTATTATTTATTTATTTATAATTATTTTATTTATAAATATTTTACCTTTAGATGTAATAAGTTTCTTGTTATTTTATAAGAGTTTATACTTTCTTATGAATTTTCCGATTATAATTGTAGTTGGATTTTTTTTTTTTGGATTTGTGTCAAAATTTTTTGGAGCAATTAATAAGTTCCGAACAAAATTTTCAAATATTTTTTTAATTGCAAGTATTTTCAATTTAAATAAATTGTTAATTGTGATAATTAATATTTTAATTGAAAACGTAAAAAAATTCAATCATAACATTATTATAAATTTAATTGTATTAGAATTTTTTTTAATTGATTATATTTTAAACTTCAATAAACTTTTTAGTTGGAAATATTTTGTATTAAAACAAAAAACAATACTAACAAACAACTTAACTCTAATAAATTACAGGCAAATTTAATTTAATTAAAATAAAATAAAACATATATAAAAATTTTTAGAAGCTACGAAACTTTAGATAGACTTTAGAAACTGATGTGTTCTTACTTTCGACCCTATATCACATCATAATTTTGTATTTTCCCATAAGTTTGCTACAACCTAACTTTGTTCCATGGAAAGTCGAAAAAATAGGTTGAGTCTACCAACAGCTTGATGTCATCAAAATATTTTCAACAATTAAAGTCATTCACTCTGTGGGAGAGCTTCTCCATTTCTTTTTGTATGTTTTTACATATTCGCATAGGTATAAGGTACGCTACCACCTCCCACCAGGATTTTCCCACACTATATCCAACACTAAAAGGGGAAGTGGTTTGTCATTCCTGGTTTCCACTTAGAAAGGATGACAGGATGCTGGCAAAGCGAACGAAACCAAAAGGAAGCTTTAAGTGGGAAACAACAGTTTTAATATGAAGTCAAACTGTTTTTGTAAACTCCCCAGGCTTACAAAGCCCTCATTTCATATATTGTCCTGTTTGAATGAATGTAGTATGCCAGCCGCCTGTATGCCTATCTGCTGCTTGGTGGTAGCTCCATATGCTATTGCTTTGGTGTGTTTTGTATTCAAATAATTAGAATGACATGCCGAGACTCACTGATGTCCCAACAAGTTTAGGGGGGATGGTGTCTGGGGTTTTTGGGTGTATGGCAAATTCCTTTTTTGTCTTTTTTCCCTTCCACTTGAATTTATAAAAGTTAGGGGGGGTGGGAGAGAAGAAGATGTCAATGGTTGTAATGATGTTGAGGTTAAAGAAAAGGGCGATGATGGTGATGGTATAGGTATGGTTATTACCACCTTATTGTAAGAAAAAAAGCAGTGATTTTTTCTAGAGCTTCCCCCACGCTTGTTTTTGCAACAGCGACAACTCAGCAATTTTGACCTCGTTGTCTCATTGAAGAAGGCTAGAATTTCCGCTGTACCAGCAGAAGGACAAATCAAGGGAGTGAGTTGAAAAAAGGATTGTCTATGAATAAAGGGAATGAATGGCAGGTTTTGTTCTTCAACATGAAAGAAATGATGGAAATGATTTCTTAAAATTTCGCAGACAAGTACTTCAAGTTTAAAAACAATTTCTTTAAAAAACAATAATTGTTTTTTTTTTCATTCTCTAAATTTTTATTTTATTTAGTTTCTTTGAATACAATCTCCCCTCCCAACCATCTAATATCGCCTAAACATTGCAATTAGAAATAAATACTAGGTCCTTAAAATTCACACATTAAACGATCTCATGGTTATTAAAACCTATGTTGGTGTATCCTTAACCAATTTCTTTTTTGCAATCAACAAATGTCCTGCTGCGATAAAAAAAACAATAGAATACGGTGACAAGGACATGATATCATTTTTTTTCGTTCGTTTTAACAACTCCCCTTAAATACGCCCAAAACACAAAAAAAAAAACATCATACCTCCTTTAGGCCATCGTTTATAAAGACAAACAACTACCTCATTGTTAACATGGTGTCCTTTGACATAGCCGCAGGATATTAACGCGTGATATGGTCGAACCGCGTGTATGTGTGTGACTTTGTTAGTGATAGAAGGACAAATGAATGAAGTATTTTCTTTTTTTTTTGGGAAACAAAAAAATATTGGTTGGTACACAAGTTCAAACGCGTGACCCCATTAAATAAGAGAGAAAAAAAAAATATATAAACATCGCAAAACAATTCCTAATTGTTTGCGAATTATGATATAGTGGTGATGGTCATTATTTAGGATTATTTGCTTTCACGCTGCTAACTTACCTTCAGGAAAAACTTGACGCATTTTCAAATAGGATGTGGTCAAGCGTATTATGGAGGCTTTGTCCAATTGTGATGTAATTGCACTTGGTAATGGTAATAATTTGGCCAATTCGAAAAATTCAGCATTTTCTTTTTCACGCCTGGTGCGGGCAGCATTTTTACTTTTCTCCTTCATGGCACTGGTTTTAGCTAAACCTGGAAAATTTAAAAAGAAAACATTAAAAAAGAGATTAAATTATTGTTTTATTAAGAGAAAATATATTATAATTGAATAGGTGCTAGTAATACAAAGGATCTTCTAGGGTCGCCCAAATTGTATCCCTAGTTAGGAGCTGACATTTTCAATCACGAAATTTATTGATAGAATTATTTTTAATTGCAATTTTTTCAACAAGTAAGGAAAGTCTAAAGTCGGGCTGGGCCGACTATATTATACCCTGCACTAAATATCAACTAAATCGTAGTTAAAAATTGGCCTCTGTGCTCATATGAGTGTAAATCGGCCGAAAGCTATATATGGGAGATATATCTAAATCTGAACCGATTTCAACCAAATATGGCACGCATAGCTACAATGCTAATTCTAATCCCTGTGTAAAATTTCAATTAAATCGGAGTAAAAGATTGGCTACTGTGGTCATATGAGTGTAAATCGGGCGAACGATATATATGGGAGCTATATCTAAATCTGAATCGATTTCAACCAAATATGGCACGCATAGCTACAATGATAATTCTACTCCCTGTGCAAAATTTCAACGAAATTGGGGTAAAACTCTGGCTTCTGGGACCGTATTAGTCCATATCGGGCGAAAGATATATATGGGAGCTATATCTAAATCTGAACCGATTTCAATAAAATTTGGCACACTTGACTATAGCACTAATTGTTCTTCTTGTGCAAAATTTTAAGCAAATTAGGTTAAAACTTTGGCTTCTGGGGCCATATAAGTCCATATCGGGCGAAATATATATATGGGAGCTATATCTAAATCTGAACCGATTTCTTCCAAAATCAATAGGGATCTATTCTGAGCCAAAACACATACATGTGCCAAGTTTGAAGTCGATTGGACTAAAACTGCGACCTAGACTTTGATTACAAAAATGTGTTCACGGACAGACGGACAGACGGACATCGCTATATCGACTCAGGAGCCCACCCTGAGCATTTTTGCCAAAGACACCATGTGTCTATCTCGTCTCCTTCTGGGTGTTGCAAACATATGCACTAACTTATAATACCCTGTTCCACAGTGTGGAGCAGGGTATAATTACAATAATCCTAGTATCAATCACCAACGTAAATTTAAAAAAGGAATGTATCCAATTAATTATTGTATAAAATTAATAATTGAATAAAATTAGTTTTGTTTTATTAAAAAAAAAATTTTTTTTGAATCAATAAACATTTTAATTGAAAATGTATTTTTAATTGAATAAAAATTTTACTTGAAATTTTTTTAATTGAATAAAAATTTTAATTGCAAAATGTTTTTTAAATTTTTTTCAATCAATTTCAATTAGAATTTCAAGTAGAAATAATTAGAAATAAAAACTAAATTTGATTAAAAAATTAATTGATAATTAAAAAAGGTTTATTCTATTAATTTATTTATTAATCGATTACGTTCTCTATTTGAATCATTTTTGTTGAAAATTTAAAAAATTTTGGTTATATATTTTTATGCGTAAGATTAAGTTTCTTGTATTTACCCAAATTTCGACATTTAAAATTATTGTTTTATAAATAGAAAATATATATTAATTGAATAGCTGTTAGTAATACAAAGGAACTTCTAGGGTCGCCCAAATGTTATCCTTATTTGGGAGGTGACCTATTCCAACCACGAAATTTATTGATAGTATTATTATTAATTTAAATTTCTTCAATTACAATAACCATAGTATCAATCACCAACGTAAATTTTAAAAAAAGAAATGTATCCAATTAATTATTGTATAAAATTAATAATTGAATAAAATTAGTTTTGTTTTATAAAAAAAAAAAATTTTGAATCAATAAACATTTTAATTGAAAATGTATTTTTAATTGAATAAAAATTTAAATTGAATTTTTTTTTAAATTGAATTAAAATTTTAATTGAATTTTTTTTAAATGTTTTTCAATCAATCGTAGAAATAATTAGAAATAAAAACTAAATTTGATTAAAAATTAATTGATGATTTTTCAATTTTTTTCAATCAATCGTAGAAATAATTAAAAATAAAAACTAAATTTGATTAAAAAATTAATTGATGATTAAAAAGGTTAATTCTATTAATTAATTTATTAATTGATTACGTTCTCTATTTGAATCAATAAACATTTCAATTGAAAATGTATTTTTAATTTAATAAAAATTTTAATTGATTTTTTTTTTAATTGAATTAAAATTTTAATTGATTTTTTTTAAGTTTAATTATTGAAATAATTTAAAGAATTTGTAAACATTCCACATAATATTCTCTTATTATCCATTAGAAGTTTTGTTTATTTGTCTAAAATTCGAATTTTGTCCATGTCTTTATAACATTAAAAAAAACTATAGCCTAAATTAATTAATTATTTAAATTTATGAAAATTGAATATAGAGCCTATATACTTTTATTCTCTTAGTTAAATTATTTTTTATTGAATATTAAGATTATTTCCCTCCATTTTTATTAAAATTGTTCCAATTTTTTTAACTTTAATTTAATTTTAAAAAAAACTTTATCAAAGTAAAAAAATATTAATATTTTTAATTAAACTATTTCAATAATTTGTAAACATTTCACATAATATCCTCTTATTATCCATTAGAAGTTTTGTTTATTTCTCTAAAATTCGATTTTTTTTCCATGTCTTTATAAAATTAAAAGATTTATTGAGTTTGTTTGAAATTACAAAGAAATATAGCCTAAATTAATTAATTATTTAAATTTATGAAAATTGAATTTAGAGCCTATATATTTTAATTGTTTTAGTTAAAATATTTTTATTGAATATTAAGATTATTTCCCTCCATTTTTTAACTTTAATTTAATTTTAAAAAAATTATAAAAGTAAAAAACTATTAAAAATTTTAATTAAATTATTTCAATAAAATATAAACATTCCACACAATATTCTCTTATTATCCATTAGAAGTTTTGTTTATTTGTCTAAAATTCGAATTTTGTCCATGTCTTTGTAAAATTAAAAGATTTATTAAATTGAAAGTTTGAAATTAAAAACAAATATAGCCTAAATTAATTAATTATTTAAATTTATGAAAATTGAATTTAGAGCATATATATTTTAATTAAAATATTTTTATTGAATATTAAGATTATTTCCCTCAATTTTTATTAAAATTGTTGCAATTTTTTTAATTTTAATTAAATTTTACAAATTTTATCAAAGTAAAAAAATATTAAAATTTTTAATTAAATTATTTCAATAATATGTAAACATTCCACATAATATTCTCTTATTATCCATTAGAAATTTTGTTAATTTGTCTTAAATTCGAATTTGGTCCATGTCTTTATAAAATTAAAAGATTTATTAAATTGAAAGTTTGAAATTAAAAACAAATATAGCCTAAATTAATGAATTATTTAAATTTATGCAAATTGAATTTAGAGCCTATATATTTTAATTGTTTTAGTTAAAATATTTTTATTGAATATTAAGATTATTTCCCTCAATTTTTATTAAAATTGTTCCAATTTTTTTAACTTTAATTTAATTAAAAAAAACTTTATCAAAGTAAAAAAATATTAAAATTTTTAATTAAATTATTTCAATAATTTGTAAACATTCCATATAATATCCTCTTATTATACATTAGACGGTTGGTTTATTTGTCTTAAACTTGAATTTTGTCCATGTCTTTATAAAATTAAAAGATTTATTAAATTGAAAGTTTGAAATTACACAGAAAAAAATTTCACGGAAAATTTTCCAATTAAAATTTTAATTGAGTTTTAAAAAATATTCAATTAAAAATTTAATTGAATCAACAAATTTTTTAATTGAAACAAAAATCAATCACAAAAATTAATAGTATCAATTAATTTTTTAATTGGATCAATTAATTTTTTAATTGACCTTCAATTAATTTTTTAATTGATACTATCATTTCTGTGATTGAAGACATTTCAACTAAAAAATTAATTGGATCAATTAATTTCGTGATTGAATCAGAAATTTTTTTTTGTGTGTAAAAAAAAATATAGCCTAAATTAATTAATTATTTAAATTTATGAAAATTGAATTTAGAGCCTATATATTTTAAATGTTTTAGTTAAAATATTTTTATTGAATATTAAGATTATTTCCCTCAATTTTTATTAAAATTGTTCCAATTTTTTTTAATTTTAAACTAATTAAAAAAAAACTTTAGCAAAGTAAAAAAAAATATAATAAAATTATTTGAATATTAAAGTTATTTATCTAAATCAAAGTAAAAAAATATAATAAAGTTATTTGAATATTAAAGTTATTTATCTAAATTTTTACTAAAATTTTTACCATTTTTATAAACTTTACTTTACTTTAATTTAATTTAAAAAAAATTGTTTTTTATAATTTTATTTAATTAAGGTTATTTTGAATATTAAGATTATTTTGCTCAATTTTTACTAAAATTGTTGCATTTTTTCAACTTTAATTTCATTAAAAATTATTATTAAATTTTAATTTTAATTACTTTAGTTAAAATATATTTTATTGAATATTAAGATTATTTCCCTCAATTTTTATTAAAATTGTTCCAATTTTTTAACTTTAATTTTATTAAAAAAACCCTTATCAAAGTAAAAAAATAAGAGTTATTTGAATATTAAAGTTATTTATCAAAATTTTTACTAAAATTGTTACCAATTTTTTTTATCAACTTTACTTTAATTTAATTAAAAAACTAAAATTGTTTTTTATAATTTTATTTAATTAAGGTTATTTTGAATATTAAGATTATTTCCCTCAATTTTTACTAAAATTGTTAGATTTTTTCAACTTCAATTAAATTAAAAAAACTATTAAATTAAAAAAATATTTGTAGTGAATATTACCTAAATATTTACCTAAATTTTTACTAAAATTGTTGCAATTTTTTTCAACATGATATCCTCTTATTAATATGTAGGAGTTTAAATATTTTTTTTTCTATATTCAATAATAGATATTCTTTATTTTATTTTATTATTTTATTTACTTTAAACTTTTTATTAATAAACTCTTATTAATATGTAGGAGTTTAAATATTTTTTTTTCTATATTCAATAATAGATATTCTTTATTTTATTTTATTATTTTATTTACTTTAAGCTTTTTTGTTAAAATAACATTTTTGTTTCAATATTTTTTATAAAAATTTCACAACGTATGAATTTATACATATTTTATTTCATTTAATTAAATCAAAAAATTTAATTGAATAAAAAAAATGTATTCCAACAATTTATAAATATTCCACTTAATATGCTCTTATTAATCTTATAGATTGTTGAGATACTATATTATTTTGTATTTATTTATTTTATATGATTATTTTTATACAAAATTCTTGTCACTGTAACTTCACAACAAAAAATCTATGTTATATTTACCTAATTTATCATGCTGGCAATTACGCATTTCTCTGCGTTTGTAAGTCATCGCTAAAACGTTTTATGTAACACTTTTCACTACAATATTGAGAAGTAAACTAAAATTCCCCAAAAAAAATCCTTGTTTAAATATTGAAATCCTTAAAGTACGTGATCTTTACTGATTGATCACCTGTCTGAGACTGATGTTAAACACGTTTCTAACATTAGTTTTAATATCTTCAGAACTTCCTATTTTCACCTCACCGTTATGTGATTTTTGTTTTTGGCTATATGAGCTCATTACTCTCTCACAAATTCTCTCTTTAAAAGACAATTGAACTTCCTTTTTTGTTTTATTTACATTTCCTTAAAACAACAAAAATGTGCGAAATTTTTCACATACCTGTCAACTATTCGAAATGTCCTTAAAACTGCCGCTTGATCATCATTGGTCCAGCGCAACTATGGCAGGTTGGTTTGCACCACCATAACTATGGTGATCTCTTACAAGCTGGAAAACATGCTACCTGTCTTTACAAAAAACACACACACACCATTGCTAACATTTAATTTCCCAAAAACAATTCTTGGTCAATACCAACACCAGCATATTGATCAAAATATCACAGATATCGGGTAGCTACCTGTGTTTTCTGTTTGACTATCTCATTGACTTTTCTTAAATCCAGGTTTTGTAAATCCTGGCTATGAGTATAGGAATTTCTTGTTTTTGGCAAATCCCAGGAAGTAAAGGAAATGCAATTCATTCATGAATGAATTTGAATGGCCACAACAAAATACTTGTTGTACTCGAAAAATGACCAAGTGATGAATTTCCTATAAGACTTAAGAGTGAAAGAGAGGCGTCTAGTTTGTATTGTAGTGCAGCACTGAGGTCCATTGCATTGTCACAGGTGGTGGTGTGGCAATGGTAATGGTGAAGTTGGCTATTGTTCTAGCACACGTTTACTAACCGCAGGAGATTAACTCCTAAGGACAATGTCATCTCGATATGTAACAAAACACTCTACACACCTTTCTCAATATGAGAAACTTTGTGCACAACCGATTAGATTTCATGCGAATACGATTAAGAGAGGACGTCGGATATAGGAAGTAAATATGTCTAAGCAAAAGTATATATAGCCGTTCACATATATACTTCCTTCCCTGCAGTTCTTCCTCCTTTGCACATGGATCCTTTATTCCAGGGAATCTTTTCGGTTATCCTTATTGATTTTTCCTCGTTTCAGTTTAGCCCATATTATTGTAAGTTATTGTGTTTTACTTTCATATTAATGGGTGTTGGATTTTTGTTTCCGTTTTTTTGCATTTTTTCAGTGGAATTCCTTCTTTTTGGAAGACGAGCAACAAGTCTTATTTTCATTGATAAAAATAGTTCGTACGTGATTTTAGTAAAATTTGCAAATATTTTCTGCTCCCATGCTGATACGTGGGGTTATATGCTAGCTGCACTGCCAACTACATACATACATTCCCATTATGTAGTCAATATATTCTATATATCTATCCACCAACACTAGTCTGGTTATAAAATTGTTATACATATTCTATGTGTACTATTATGGTATGTAATTGGGTAAAGCTAAATGGGTTCCAAGCACGGTTACCACAGTTGGTAGAATTCTACCAAAAATGGTAGATTTTTTACTGTTTGGTAGATTGGTAGAATTCTTGATGTTTTGGTAGACTTTGCAAACTATGCCTCTCTCAAAATTTTCTGTAGAAATAAAATTTCGACGAAATTTTCTATAGAAATAACATTTCGACGAAATTTTCTATAGAAATAAAATTCCGACAAATTTTCATAAAATTTTCTAAAGAAATAAAATTTTCATAAAATCTTCTAAAGAAATAAAATTTTGACAAAATTTTCTATAGAAATAACATTTGGACGAAATTTTTTATAGAAATAAAATTCCGACAGAATTTTCTATAGAAATAAAATGTTCATAAAATTTTGTAAAAAATACAATTTTCATAAAATTTTCTACAGAAATAAAATTTTGGCAAAATTTTCTATAGAAAAAAAATTTTGGCAAAATTTGTCTATGGAAATAAAATTTTGACAACATTTGTCTATAGAAATAAATTTTTCATAAAATTTTCTAAAGAAATAAAATTTTGGCAAAATTTTCTATAGAAATATAGTTTTTGCAAATTTTTCTATTGAAATAAAATTTTGACAAAATTTTCTGTAGAAATAAAATTTTGACAATATTTTCTTAGAAATAAAATTTTGGCAAAATTTGTCTATACAAATAAAATTTTCATAAAATTTTCTAAAGAAATTAAATTTTGGCAAAATTTTTCATAGAAATAAAATTTTCATAAAATTTTCTATGAAAATAAAATTTTGGCAAAATTTTCTATAGAAATACAGTTTTGGCAAAATTTTCTTAGAAATAAAATTTTGGCAAAATTTGTCTATAGAAATGAAATTTTCATTAAACTTTCTAAAGAAATAAAATTTTTACCAAATTTTCTATAGAAATAAAGTTTTGGCAAAATTTTGTATAGAAATAAAATTTTGGCAAAATTTTCTATAAAAATAAAATTTTGGCAAAATTTCTTATAGAAATAAAATTTTGGCAAAATTTTCTATAAAAATAAAATTTCGACAAAATTTTTTATAGAAATAAAATGTTAATAAAATTTTCTAAAAAAATACAATTTTCATAAAATATTCTAAAGAAATAAAACTTTGAAAAAATTTCCTATAGAAATAAAATTTTTACAAAATTTTCTTAGAAATAATATTTTCATAAAATTTTCTAAAAAATAAAATTTTCTATAGAAATACAATTTTGGCAAAATTTGTCTATAGAAATAAAATGTTCATAAAATTTTCTAAAGAAATAAAATTTTGGCAAAATTTTTTATAGAAATAAAATATTCATAAAATTTTCTAAAGAAATAAAATTTTGGCCAAATTTTCTATAGAAATATAGTTTTGGCAAATTTTTCTTTAGAAATACAATTTTCATAACATTTTCTGTGGAAATAAAATTTTGACAAAATTTTCTATGAAAATAAAATTTGGCAAAGTTTTCTATAGAAATTAAATTTTGGTAAATTTTTTCATAGAAATAAAGTTTTCATAAAATTTTCTTAAGAAATAAAATTTATACAAAATTTTTTTTATAGAGATAAAATTTTGGCGAATTTTCTATAGAAATAAAATTTTGACAAAATTTTCTATAGAAATAAAATTTTGACACAATTTTCTACAGAAATAAAATTTTGACAAAATTTTCTATAGAAATAAAATTTTGAAAAAATTGCCATATAAATAAAATTTTGAAAACATTGCCATACAAATGAAATTTTGACAAAATTTTCTATAGAAATAAAATTTTGAAAAATTGCCATATAAATAAAATTTTGACAAAATTTTCTATAGAAATAAAATTTTAACAAAATTTTCTATAGAAATAAAATTTTAACAAAATTTTCAATGGAAATAAAATTTTGACAAAATTTTCTATAGAAATAAAATTTTGACAAAATTTTCTATAGAAATAAAATTTTAACAAAATTTTCTATAGAAATAAGATTTTAACAAAATTTTCAATGGAAATAAAATTTTGACAAAATTTTCTATAGACATAAAATTTTGACAAAATTTTCTATAGAAATAAAATTTTGACAAACTTTTCTATATAAATAAAATTTTGACAAAACTTTCTATAGAATTGAAATTTTGACAACATTTTCTATAGAAATCAAATTTTAAGAAAATTTTTCTGTAGGAATAAAATTTTGACAAAATTCCTATAGAAATAACATTTTGACAAAATTTTCTATGGAAATAAAATTATGACAAAATTTTCTATGCAAATAAAATTGTGACAAAATTTTCTATAGAAATAAAATTTTGACAAAATTTTCTATGGAAATAAAATTTTGACAAAATTTTCTATAGAAATAAAATTTTCTATAGAAATAAAATTTTGGCAAAATTTGTCTGCAGAAATAAAATGTTCATAAAATTTTCTAAAGAAATAAAATTTTGGCAAAATTTTCAATGGAAATAAAATTTTGGCAAAATTTTCTATGAAAATAAAATTTGGCAAAGTTTTCTATAGAAATAAAATTTTGGTAAATTTTTTCATAGAAATGAAATTTTCATAAAATTTTCTAAAGAAATAAAACTTTTACAAAATTTTTTATAGAGATAAAATTTTGGCGAATTTTTTGTAGAAATAAAATTTTGACAAAATTTTCTATAGAAATAAAATTTTGACAAAATTTTCTTAGAAATAAAATTTTTGCAAAATTTGTCTATAGAAATAAAATTTTCATAAAATTTTCTAAAGAAATAAAATATTGGCAAAATTTTCTATAGAAATAAAATTTTCATAAAATCTTCTAAAGAAATAAAATTTTTGCAAAATTTTCTATAGAAATTAAGTTTTGGAATAGTTTTCTATAGAAATAAAATTTTGGCAAAATTTTCCATAGAAATAAAATTTAGACAAAATTTTCTATAGAAATTTTTTTGTTTGGTATTTTTTTGGTAGAATTCTCTCCAAATTTTGGTAGATTTTTTTTGGTTCGAGTGGCAACCGTGGTTCCAAGATAAAGTAGAGGCACAAATACAGCCACAATGAAATTATAGTTATTATCAACAAATTTCATAAATAAAATATCATTATTTTGTTTTATTGGTCAAAATTTTAAATTATTTTTTTTTTATAATAATATATCCCAGCAAGTCGAAGTGCAGATACACATATAGCCATATTGAAATTATGATTTTTATTAAAAAATGTCTTAAAGCAAAATATTCATATATTGTTGATTTAAATTTTGATTTAAAAAAAAATATCGCATGATTTTTTTTGCATGTTGCCTGATATCAAAACAAGAAAAAACCCACGAAATTTTGTATAGTCAATTTAACTTTATTCTAGTTAACGAAATTTAGTTGATTTTAGTTAAAATTTGGCACACATTTTTATTTTAATTATTTTTAGCTTACTTTAATAACGCGAATTAAAAATGAGAAAAAAGTTTTATACAAAATGAAGTACATAATTGTACTACATTTGAATAGTTCATATTTTTCTGAAATAGGAGATGTGCATAAGCTTCTCAAACGAGTAAATTTTCTTTAAATTGTGTCTGTCTTGAATTTCATTTAGCGCTAAAAACTCCAATTTTTTTCCTTCAAAATAAGAAACTTTCTTGAATAACAGACATAAATTAATCAATTTATTTATATATTTACAATCATAATAAATTATGAAAATAAACAGGAAATATAGTTGCTAACAACATAAGTTTTCGACCTGATACATTTTTAATTTTTAATAAATGTTCTTTAATTTAACAAGAATTATAAACTTATTTCTATCATGTTGCAATTGGTAAAATATGTTAGTTAAAATTAGTTAGCATTTTAGTTAAAAATTAAAAATAAACTAAAATGCATGATTTTATTTATAGCATTTTTACTTCAAATGAAATCGTTTCGAATCAAATGAAACCTTTTTCAAATCAAATGAATCAATTTACAAATGAAATGAAACTTTTTTCAAATCAAATGAATCCTTTTACAAATGAAATGAAACTTTTTTCAAATCAAATTAATCTTTTGTAATTTTTAATAAAATTTTGACCCAAATTTTAATTCGAATTCATTCTATAGATTAAACAAATGGAAAAAATATAGCTCATTACTTATCAGCCACCAAAAGCATAAGTAAAACGATGAAAATGTTCTTCCATGTAAAATTCACCACTACTGGCTCAGAAGTAGTGAATTTTACATGGGCTTGTTATAGGATGGATATAACCTTTTTAAGGATACGCTGCATTGATTTCCCATCAGTTCTCTAGATGTAATGCTATTTCAGTATTTCCAGCTTCATTTAAAAAATAAAAATATTTGTTTTGTTTTGAATAATATTGAGAAATATTATCGCGAATTGCACGACTGCCAATGAAATGAATCGGTACACTTTTCAAATATCTTTTTTTTTTTTTGAAAATTTCCATTATTTTATTTGTCTATACTGTATTTCAGAAAATTTCATATATATTACTTCTTGCACCAAATAAACAAAAACGGCCATAATTTAATTATATACTCGTACTTGAAGATAACCGCTCAGTTTCAGAATAACTCCAATCATAAGGAGCTTACGAAAATAAAAATTCTTAAAAATAAACCATAACCGTAAAAATTCGAACCAGCAAAATGGATAATTCCAAAAATTATGAACCAATTTCTAAATGGAATACAAATCACAACAAATGGTGGGATATAAATAATAATGTTCAATGTACCAAAAAAAAAATCCTAAATATGGACAAGTACTATTGTAAGCACTATTAATTACATTAACTTCGAAGCTACCATTGGTATTTGATAAATGAATGCAACATTGCTATTGCCATAAAATACAAAAAAAGAGGGAATTTAAGCAAAGCCGACCGTAAATCTTTTAAATGGGGCCAGTTGGCAAAAGTCATAAAATTATAACTAAAAATGCACAAAGGGAACAAAGCAAAGCATATGCTTTATTCGCTCCCTTCCTTCAATGGCCCTCAAGTATGCATACATATATTGAAACCATCATCCAATTGCCTATTTTTCAGTTCATTTATGTTCTATGTTTACTACCAAGTACACTTGAAAAAATGAATCAATGTGGAAAAATAAATTAGTGCGACATTTGCGCCGATACTTTTGCGCCATACTTTTTGAATTTTGTGCCTCCTATTTGCCACTTTTTAGCTTTTGTCAAAATTTTATTTCTATAAAAAAATTTAACAAAATTTTATTTCTATAGAAAATGTTCTCAAAATTTTATTTCTATAGAAAATTTTTTCAAAATTTTATTTCTATAGAAAATTTTGTCAAAATTTTATTTCTATAGAACATTTTCTGAAAATTTGATTTCTATAGAACATTTTCTGAAAATTTTATTTCGATAAGAAGTTTTCTAAAAATTGTATAGACAATTTTGTCAAAATTTTATTTCTATAGGAAATTTTGTTTCTATAGAAAATTTTGTCAAAATTTTATTTCTATAGAAAATTTTTTCAAAATTTTATTTCTATAGCAAATTTTGTCAAAATTTTATTTCTATGGAACATTTTCTAAAAATTTTATTTCTATGAGAAATTTTCTAAAAATTTTATTTCTATAGAACATTTTCTGAAAATTTTATTTCTATAGAAAATTTTGTCAAAATTGTATTTCTATAGAAAATTTTGTCAAAATTTTATTTCTATAGAAAATTTTGTCAAAATTTTATTTCAATAAGAATTTTTCTAATATTTGTATTTCTATAGGAAATTTTTAGAAAATAATGTTATTTTTATAGAACATTTTCTGAAAATGTTATTTCTATAGAAAATTTTGTCAAAATTGTATTTCTATAGAAAATTTTGTAAAAATGTTATTTCTATAGAAAATTTTGTCAAAATTTTGTTTCTATAGAAAATTTTGTCAAAATTTTATTTCTAGACAAATTTTGTTAAAATTTTATTTCTATAAAAAATTTTGTTAAAATTTTATTTCTATAAGAATTTTTCTAAAATTTGTATTTCTATAGGAAATTTTGTCAAAATTTTATTTCTATAGAAAATTTTGTCAAAATTTTATTTCTATAGAAAATGTTGTCAAAATTTTATTTCTATAGAAAATTTTGTCAAAATTTTATTTCTATAAGAAATTTTCTAAAAATTTTATTTCTATAGAAAATTTTGTCAAAATTTTGTCAAATTTTTGTTTCTATAGAAACTTTTGTCAAAATTTTATTTCTATAGAAAATTTGGTCAAATTTTTATTTCTATAGAAAATTTTGTCAAAATTTTATTTCTATAACAAATTTTCTAAAAATTTTATTTCTATAGAACATTTTCTGAAAATTTTATTTCTATAAGAAATTTTTTAAAAATTTTACAGAAAATTTTGTCAAAATTTTATTTCTATAGGAAATTTTGTCAAAATTTTGTTTCTATACGAAATTTTGTCAAAATTTTTTTTCTATAGAAACTTTTGTCAAAATGTTATTTCTATAGAAAATTTTGTCAAAATTTTATTTATATAGGAAATTTTGCCAAAATTTTATTTCTATAAAAAATTTTGTCAAAATATTATTTCTACAAAAAATTCTGTCAAAATTTTATTTCTATAAAAAGTTTTCCAAAATGTTATTTCTATAAAAAGTTATGTCAAAATTTTATTTCTATAGAAAATTTTGTCAAAATTTTATTTTTTTTATTTCTAAGAAAATATCAAAATTTTATTTCTATAGAAAATTTTGTCAAAATTTTATTTTTTTTTTATTTCTAAGAATTTTATTTCTATAGAAAATTTTGTCAAAATTTTATTTTTTTTATTTTTATAGAAAATTTTGTCAAAATTTTATTTTTTTTTTATTTCTAAGAAAATGTCAAAATTTTATTTCTATAGACAATTTTGTCAAAATTTTATTTTTTTTTATTTTTATAGTAAATTTTGTCAAAATTTTATTTTTTTTATTTCTAAGAAAATGTTGTCAAAATTTTATTTCTATAAAAAATTTTGTCAAAATTTTATTTCTATAGAAATTTTAGTCAATATTTTATTTCTATAGAAAATTTTGTCAAAATTTTATTTCTATAGAAAATTTAATTTCTTCCTATAGAAAACTTTGTCAAAATTTTCTTTCTATAGAAAATTTGTGAAGTCCACCCATTATACTAAAATTTTATTTTTCTTTTTTTTTTTTTTTTGGGCAGTGTAAAGGTTATGTAATATTCTCCTTGTCCTGCCCCTTTTTGTTATGCTTTTTGATTTTTGTGGAGAGCAACAGATTTCGTAAATGGTTATAATCCACTGCCGTAACCGCCACCAACCCAATATAACAAAGCATTCAACTGTATGGCGGCCGTATAGCCCAACTGGTAGAAATGATAGACGAATGATAGAAACACACAGAGCATTCTGACGATGCTCGGGTACTGTCGCCCAGTCAAAAGCCCATAAGTAAGGCACTAATCCGCACTTTAAATGTAACAACATGCACACAGCGACTGGGAATCGGTTATGGTTGTAATATTCGAGAGCTCAGTTACCTCCTTTTTGGAGTAAAATTTCTTTGTTGTTTTGGGTTGTTGTAAGTAAGCGAAAAAAAGGACATGAACCTTGCCTCGCTTCCTTCCATCATCTTTCTATCATAAAGCGTGAGTTCAAAAGACGACAATGGGAAAAGAAACATAAACTGTGGCGTTTGATGGATATATTGACGTCTATTTCTAGTTTACAATGAAAGAATATTTCCAACGGAAATCGAAATATATACTACAAATCTGTTTTTATTAATATGAAGCAATTTTTTAATCTATGAGTCAATGTCATTGGAATTGATGTCCTTTCGAATTTTATCTTCTTAATCAATGTAAGTGTTTGCGATTTCATTGATACAATTTTATATTGAAATTCAATTTAATGCCATTGGCTAATTTTTTGTAATTTAGTGAGCCATCAATATGAAGATTTTAGAAATAAATGTCCCTAATATCCGAAGTTTTAATTACCCTGCAAAACAAATTGGAAGTTTTTCTCTTTGTTCTTCTAGAGAGAGATGGATTTAATTTTCACTTCACAAGAAGCTTTGATCTATAAATATCCTTTGTTTTACGTAATTGTAGCAATAAATTAAAATTTTGTAAATTTTTTCTGAGCTTCTAAAAAGGCAAAGGCAGAATGAAATAATGGAAGATTCCAAAAGAAAAATATTTGAAAAGTGTACGAACCGATGCATCTGGACAAGTATTAAAAGATGCGCTTTTTTTATAGTTTTATGGGAAAAATTACTAATTAATGCCACACAAAAGAATAGAAAATAATAATAAAAAAAGTAAAAACAAAATTTAAATTTAAAATTTCCAGTTTTTATGATAAATTTATTTTTCTTCCACAGAAATATGTGCACTCAAAAATTTACTTTACTTGAATCCAAAGATTTTGACCTTCCTTTAATGATTTTGCTATTGATTCCGAGTCGAAGATGCGCTTTCTTTAAAGATTTGGCTTGCGGAGCCTCTTGGAGGAGCAAAATTCATCCGATCCGATTGAAATTTGGTATATGTTGTTAGTATATGGTCTCTAACAACCATGCAAAAATTGGTCCAAATCGGTCCATAATTATATATAGCCCTCATATAAACCGATCCCCTGATTTGAGCTCCGGAGCCTCTTGGAAGAGCAAAATTCATCCGATCCGATTGAAATTTGGTACATGTTGTTAGTATATGGTCTCTAACAACCATGCAAGAATTGGTCCATATCGGTCCATAATTATATATAGCCCCCTTATAAACTAATCCCCAGATTTGACCTCCGGAGCCTCTTGGAAGAGCAAAATTCATCTGACTCGGTTGAAATTTGGTACGTGGTTAACACCATGTGGTCTCTAACAATCATGCAGGAATTGGTCTACATCGGTCCTTAATTATATATAGCCCCTATATAAACCGATCCCCAGATTTGACCTACGGAGCCTCTTGGAAGAGCAAACTTCATCCGATTCGGTTGAAATTTTGTACGTAATATTAGTATATAGTCTCTAACAACCATGCAGGAATTGGTCCATATCGGTCCATAATTATATATAGCCCCCATATAAAACGATCCCCAGATTTGACCTCCGGTGCCTTTTGGAGATGCAAAATTCATCCGATCTGGTTGAAATTTGGCACATTGTGCTAGTATATAGACGCTAACAACCATGCCAAACTAGGTCCATAATTATATATAGCCCCAATATTAGCGCGCAAAAGTCCATATCGGTTCGTAATTATTTGCAGACTTACCTATGTATATACCTTTTTTGTATAATATATACCACGTATGGACTAACTTAAAATTTAGAAGACGGTGTTAGGAAGTTTTGAGATACCGCGCCATTGGCAAGTGTTACCGCAACCGAAGTAATTCGATTGTGGATGACAGTCTTTAGTAGAAGTTTCTTCGAAATCCATAGTGGAGGGTACATAAGCTTCAGCCTGGCCGAACTTACGGCCGTATATACTTGTTTTTCAGAGTCGATATGGAAAATTCTCAAAATATAGATAAATCGGCTATAAAATTTTTAATTAACAATTTAATTGATACAATTAATATTTTAATCAAACTCGGAAGACTAAGTCCGTTAAAAAAGGTGATGGAATTTGTCTAAAATGTTTATACCCTGCGCCACACTGTGGAACAGGGTAATATATACTTATATATATTATAAGTTAATTTTTGTGATTGAAGACATTTCAATTAAAAAAATTAATTGGATCAATTAATTTCTTGATTGAATCAGAAGAAAACAATTTTTTGTGTGTAGGTTAATAATTTTTTTCACTGCTAAAGGATGATACGGTCAAAATTTGGTCAATATAAACTTGACGTATTTCTTTCAATTTTGCATTTAAAAAACCTGAACATCCCTCATTTTGAAGGTGTGTGTGTGTAGAATGTTGCTCCTATTTTGATTTTGGAATTCACTCTTCAGTTGTCAAAATGCCGTCCAAGCAAGAAGAGCAGCGTATCAACATTTTGCTCGCGCATCGCGAAAATCCGAGCTACTCGCACGCAAAGCTGGCAAAATCGCTAAAAGTTGAACCGTTACAAATGTAATTAAAGGGTTTGGGGAACGTTTGTCGACAACCAGGAAGTCTGGATCGGGGGGAAATCGAAAACCGGAAGCCGCTGAGACGACAAAGAGAGTTGCCGGTAGTTTCAAGCGAAACCCTAACCTCTCTCTCCGAGATGCCGCAAATAAGCTGGGTGTATCGTCTACAACCGTGCATCGAGCCAAAAAACGAGCCGGACTATCGACTTACAAGAAGGTAGTGACTCCAAATCGCGATGATAAACAAAATACGACGACCAAAGCGCGATCCCGGAGGCTGTACACGACAATGCCGACGAAGTTTGACTGCGTGGTAATGGACGACGAAACCTACGTCAAAGCCGACTACAAGCAACTTCCGGGACAGGAGTTTTATACGGCAAAAGGAAGGGGAAAGGTAGCAGATATTTTCAAGCACATAAAACTGTCAAAGTTCGCAAAGAAATATCTGGTTTGGCAAGCCATCTGTACCTGTGGCTTGAAAAGCAGCATTTTCATAGCTTCCGGGACTGTCAACCAAGAAATTTACATGAAAGAGTGTTGGAATAAACGTCTGCTGCCTTTCCTGAAGAAACACGGTTGTTCCGTACTGTTTTGGCCGGTTTTGGCATCTTGCCATTACGGTAAAAAGGCCATGGAGTGGTACGCCGCCAACAACAGGCAGGTGGTTCCCAAGGACAAGAACCCTCCCAACACGCCAGAGCTCCGCCCAATTGAGAAATACTGGGCTATTGTCAAGCGGAACCTAAAGAAGACCAAAAAAACTGCTAAGGACGAGCAGCAGTTCAAGGTGGCTGTACAAAATCTGATGGCAGGTGTCAAGCGCTGAGGCCCGGCAATTCGGATTTGGAAAAGCGAAAGCCTAACTGAATATTTTTCCTGAATTTTATACTAATTGAACTTGAAAAAGAAATTTAATTTGATTTTTTAAATAAACGATTTCACCGATTTACACGCGTTTTCCCTTGACCAAATTTTGACCGTATCACCCTTTAAGATACCAATTTTAATGTCATTGAAAAGTTTATCGACTTTAGGTTGGAAAAACTTTATTTCAGAGAAATTCCTCTTCTATCCCAAGCAAAACTCGCATTCGTATTTTAAGGACAAAATATCTTTGTATCCACGACTATATAGTTTTAGTGTACAAAGCCTACATTTTCTTAATTTATATAATCTTATAACCAATTTATTCATACTTATTAGAATATTCATAAAATATTTAATATAGTACTATATAAAAATATATTAACACTAACAATATTCAAATAATATGGGCCATAAAAAATTATTAAAATTTGCAATGGCTTGACAAACTTTACTTCCTTTATTGTCAAAGTTATTTAGTATTATAGACACTTAACAAAAGGGACGTAATAACGATATGGGATGGATGGCATGGAGGAAGGCCTAAAGCTGAACTGTAGGATGGGTGTTAATTGGATAATATCCATTTAGTGAAACACCAAATAATGCTTGGCAAATTAATGACAAATGATTATAGCTCATTTTTACACAACGTCCAATATACAATACCCTAGGAAAATATCGGGGAGGGGGGTTGGGTGGTGTGAAGTAAAGTGAAGTACTTACTACATGCACGGTGGTTATCATTTACTACCGAAATAAATTGGTGGTGAATGGTGTTTGCTGGGTGCAAAGCTAATAACATTTAATATAAACGGCTTATCGTTGTTGTTTTTATTGGTAATGGTCCGGGTTTTACTGGTTGTTATTTTAGCTACTACTACACAAAGCGACAGCAAGGGGAGAAAACTGAATTAAATAACATAAAACTTTAGTTTAATACACTTTAACGGCTTAGCAAACAAAACAGCAAAAAAGGCCTCCTCTGTCTCATACCAACCGAAGAATGAGCCTTCTTAAAATAATAAAAGCCTATAGCCTGCGCATTAAGTAACGCATAAAGCAACAATTTCAATTCAACGGCTTGGAATCCATGCTAAAGCAAGCAAGTAGGTAAGGATACAAGAAACATATTGAATATGGGTTAATGTTAATGGGCCAAAAAACCAAAAACCAACCCTCCCGCACCCACTTGAAATAAAGGCCATCCACTACGACACCCGGCAATGGCAATGGCAGTGGCGAATGGGCGTTAAATCATGGAAAAGGGCAAATATTAACAAAACATAAACGTAGCAGAGGGAATCACAGCTTTGATGTTTACTTTACTGGCTTATAATCTGAAAATTAACCTTAACCAAAAATTCGCGCTTTTAATAGGAAGCCAAGACAGTGGGACAAACGAGTGCAGGGGGACATGGAAAAAAAGTGAAAATTTAACTACACACAAAAAATTTTTTTCTGGTTCAATCACGAAATTAATTGATCCAATTAATTTTTTAATTGAAATGTCTTCAATCACAGAAATGATAGTATCAATTAAAAAATTAATTGAAGGTCAATTAAAAAATTAATTGATACTATTAATTTTTGTTTCAATTAAAAAATTTGTTGAATCAATTAAATTTTTAATTGAATATTTTTTAAAACTCAATTATAATTTTAATTGGAAAAATTTTCGTGAAATTTTTTTCTGTGTAAGTTGTTGAGATTCCCATATTGAGTAGTCCAAGTAACGTAGTAACGTATTTTTGAGAAGTGAACGAAAAAAATTCTTCTGCCTTAGTTAGCATTTTGTCAAAATTTTATTTCTTTAGAAAATTTTGTCAAAATTTCAATTCTATGGAAAATTTTGTCAAAATTTCAATTCTATCGAAAATTTTGTCACAATTTTAGTACTATAGAAAATTTCGTCAAAATTTTATTTCTATAGAAAATTTTGTCCAAATTGTATTTCTATAGAAAATTTTGTCAAAATTGTATTTCTATAGAAAATTTTGTCAAAATTTTATTTCTATAGAAAATTTTGTCAAAATTTTATTTCTATAGAAATTTTTATCAAAACTTTATTTCTATAGAAAATTTTGTCAAAATTTTATTTCTATAGCAAATTTTGTCAAAATTTTATTTCTATAGAAAATTTTGTCAATGTTTAAGTGCTATAGAAAATTTTGCCAAAATTTCAATTCTATAGAAAATTTTGTCAAAATTTTATTTCTATAGACAATTTTGTCAAAATTTTATTTATATAGAAAAGTTTGACAAAATTTTATTTCCATAGAAAATGTTGTCAAACTTTTATTCCTGTAGAAAATTTTGTCAAAATTTATTCCTGTAGATTTTTTTTTTTTAAAAATTTTATTTCTATAGAAAATTTTGTCAAAATTTCAATTCTATGGAAAATTTTGTCAAAATTTTATTTCTATAGAAATTTTTGTCAACATTTTATTTCTATAGAAAAATTTGTCAAAGTTTTATTTCTATAGAAATTTTTGTCAAAATTTTATTTCTATAGAAAATTTTGTCAAAATGTTATTTCTATAAAAAATTTTATTTCTAAAGAAAATTTTGTCAAAATTTTATTTCTAAAGAAAATTAAGTCAAAATGTTATATCTGTGAAAAAATTTTGTCAAAATGTTATTACTGTAGAAAATTTTGTCAAAATTTTATTTCTATAGAAAGTTTTGTCCAAATTTTATTTCCATAGAAAATTTTGTCAATTTTTTTTTCTATAGAAAAATTTATCGAAATTTTATTTCTATAGAAAATTTTGTCAAAATTTTGTTTCTATAGAAAATATTGCCACAATTTTTTTTCTATAGAAAATTCTGTCAAAATTTTAGTTTGATTTGTTATTGTTGGTTTATTCTTCATTCATTTTGTTTTTGATTTCAGCTTAAAACCATGCATGGACTAAACTACAAGTGTAGCTTAACAAACAGAGGAAAAGAATGTTTGTCAAATTTATTTGGGCAAAGCCCTATCGACTGCAAGATGGTTAGATGGACGCACGTTTCGGAATTACCACATTCCTCATCAGGATTTTTTTTGTCTAAAGAAAAATTTGTCCAAATTTAATTTCCATAGAAAATTTTGGTAAAATGTTATTTCTATAGAAAATTTTGTCAAAATTTTATTTCTATAGAAAATTTTGTCAAAATTTCATTTCTAAAGAAAATTTTGTCGAAATTTAAATTCTATAGAAAATTTTGTTAACATTTTATTTCTACAGAAAATTTTGTTAAAAAAATTTATTCTATAGAAAATTTTGTCAAAATTTTATTTCTAAAGAAAATTTTGTCAATATTTTATTTCTATAGACAATTTTGTCAAAATTTTATTTTTATAGAAAATTTTGTCAAAATTTTATTTCTATAGAAAAATGTATCAATAGTTTATTTCTATAGAAAATTTATCAAAATTTTATTTCTAAAGAAAATTTTGTCAAAATTTTATTTCTAAAGAAAATTTTGTCAACATTTTATTTCTAAAGAAAATTTTGTCAAAATTTTATTTCTAAAGAAAATTTTGTCAAAATTTTATTACTATAGACAAATTTGTCAAAATTTTATTTATATAGAAAAGTTTGTCAAAATTTTATTTCTATAGAAAGTTTTGTCCAAATTTTATTTCTATAGAACATTTTGTCAAAATTTTATTTCTATAGAAAATTTTGTCAACATTTTATTTCTATAGAAGATTTTATCAACATTTTATTTCAAAAGAAAATTTTGTCAACATTTTATTTCTAAAGAAAATTTTGTCAAAATTTTATTTCTAAAGAAAATTTTGTCAAAATTTTATTACTATAGACAAATTTGTCAAAATATTATTTATATAGAAAAGTTTGTCAAAATTTTATTTCTATAGAAAGTTTTGTCCAAATTTTATTTCTATAGAACATTTTGTCAAAATTTTATTTCTATAGAAAATTTTGTCAACATTTTATTTCCATAGAAAATTTTGTCAAAATTTTATTTCTATAGAAACTTTAGTCAAAATTTTATTACTATAGAAAATTTTGTCAAAATTTTATTTCTATAGAAAAATTTATCAAAATTTTATTTCTATAGAAAAATTTATCAAAGCTTTATTTCCATTGAAAATTGTATCAAAGTTTTAGTGCTATAGAATATTTTTTCAAAATTTTACTTTATAGAAAATGTTGTCAAAATTTTATTTCTTTAGAAAATTTTTCAGAATTTCAATTCTATGGAAAGTTTTGTCAAAATTTCAATTCTATGGAAAATTTGTCAAAATTTTGCCCAAATTTAATTTCCATAGAAAATTATGTCAAAATTTCAATTCTGTGGAAAATTTTGTAAAAATGTTATTTTAATAGAAAATTTTCTCAAAATGTTATTTCTATAGAAAATTTTTTCAGAATTTTATTTCCATAGAAAATTTTGTCAAAATTTCAATTCTATAGAAAAGTTAATCAAAGTTTTATTTCCATAGAAAATTTTGTCAAAATTTCATTTCTATAGAAAGTTTTGTCAAGATTTTATTTCTATAGAAAATTTTGTCAAAATTTTATTGCTAAAGAAAATTTTGTCAACATTTTATTTCTATAGAAAATTTTATCAAAATTTTATTTCTATAGGAATTTTGTCAAAATTTTATTTCTATAGGAATTTTGTCAAAATTTTATTTCTGTTGTATCACAATGGACTGAATAGTCTAAGTGAGCCTGAATCTTAATCGGGCTGCCACTTTAACCTAACCTATTTCTATAGGAATTTTGTCAAAATTTTATTCCTACAGAAAAATTTTCTCAAAATTTGATTTCTATAGGAAATGTTGTGGAAATTTCATTTCTATAGAAAATTTTGTCAAAATTTTATTTCTAAAGAAAATTTTGTCAACATTTTATTTCTATAGAAAATTTTGTAAAAATTTTATTTCCATAGAAAATTTTGTCAACATTTTATTCTTACAGAAAAATTTTCTCAAAATTTGATTTCTATAGAAAATGTTGTCAAAATTTTATTTCTATAGAACATTTTGTCAAAATTTTATTTCTAAAGAAAATTTTGTCCAAATTTTATTTCTATAGAAAATTTTGTCAAAATTTTATTTCGTTTTGTTTGTTATTTTGATCTCAGCTTAAAGCCATGCATTGACTAAACTACAAGTGTAGCTTAACCAACAGAGGAAAAGTATACTTGTCAAATTTATTTGATAGTTTTGCTGCAAGTAGAGGATGCTGATGAGGAATGTGGTAATTCCGAAACAGCTGTACATCCAACCATCTTGCAGTCTATAGGGCTTTGCCCAAATAAATTTGACAAGCATACTTTTCCTCTGTTGGTTAAGCTACACTTGTAGTTTAGTCAATGCATGGCTTTAAGCTGAGATCAAAAAAACAACAATAAAATTTTATTTCAATAAAAATTTTTGTTAAAATTTTATTTCTATAGAAAATTTTATGTATTCCTACTGGAAGCTCAATTATTGTTGGCCTTTAAATAGCTCATAATTGTCTGCTCGAATTTATTTAAAAAAATGACCCACTGTCTCAAAACAAACGACTCCGATTGCCTCCATTCCTGGATATAACCAACGCATACAATAACATTTAAGCTGCCAAAAAATGGTAGAGTGTGTTATAAACCAGATAAAAGTTTGGCTTAAGCCTTCTGCTACTGCAATGCAATGAAAACACCAGCGATGTGGAAAGGACACCCTCCTACGCTTATGATAAAGGGGGATGGCCCACAAAACAAAAACTGCACCACCATCACCCTCATTACACACACAAACACATTTCTCGCATTTCACTCACTTGCTATGCAAACAAACGCGGAAGAATTGTTTACCCAGTGCCTTCGAAGAATGTGGCTGTAAGGAAATCATATCATATGTCAGTCACATTTAAAGCGTATGCCCAGTTTTTCCCCCAACAGAGGGAAAAAATTCGACTATTTTCCATTTGGCTAAATAAAAATCCCTAGCTCTCATCACCATATGATGAAGGAATGCTGGTTGTTGGTTGAGAGACCTTACTGGAATTTTCATATGTGTGGAAATTCTCATGTGTTTGGTTTCTTTGGTTTTCAATGGTGTTGTTTATGATGGCCAAAATAAAATACCAATAACAATAACAACAGGTAACACAAGCAAAAAGATAACACCTAACACCAACATCCTTGTCGTCGACGTCGTCATCATCATCATTCAACATCAGCATGAAATCCTTGATATTGTGCTGTGCACTCAACATTATGGTCTCTCCTATATTTTGAGGAGGAAGCTTGAAAATGTTCGTTCCCACGCAAAAACACACGTACGAAATATTTCAAATGGAAATTTGAATTTTGGAAATTCTCAATTTGACAATGAGAAAATTTAACGTCAACATGCGAAAGGAAAATTGCCATCCAAGCACCTATATACGTAGACATATTTCCGCCAGAGATTGCAAGAAATATTTCCGTGTTTCACTATTGGAAAATCCCCGAGACAATTCGCGTTTCCACTAGCCACTCACGGGAGAAAAGCGTGAGAACATTTTTCTTCGCATTTTCCAAGTTGGAATTTCGCAGGACATTTTTGATACCTGCTCAGTATGTTGAGGATAGTGTTGTTGCATACGGAAAGAGATAGTAGAGGTTGGTTGTTGAGGCGCTGATTTTATTGCGCCCCCGGGTAGAGTAAAGCGTTAACACAACAGCGCGGAAAACGCCTTCGCAAGATTCATTCATACCTTTGCTCATCATTCGCCTGGCCTGGCTCTCTTTGCAAACAGTCAAGTTGTCCGTTGCAAAACAATTGCCATTAATTACTGTAATATGTTCATCTCAGTTGGTTTTTTTGTCTTCACTTATTACTACAAGTATGGGAAGTATTCGGGGGTTTCTTCTGCTCGGTCATAGGTGAAAAACGTGTTCATGAACTCCTGAACGTTGAAGCGATGGTCTGTTTTACATATGGTCGATGACCGACTGCGTGGGAATGAAATTTTTAGGGAAGTTCCATTAGGAATAGCTGGATTTTACGTTATGGCACATCTTTGGTTCTTCACACATAAATATGAGTGTGATAAACCGGCTATTACAAGAATTTCCAAATACCACCATCTCCTCCTCATGGAATTCCTATAGACTGCTATTGCCAATGTGTTGAGAAATTTTCTGATGGCAGATAGCAAAGTGTTCCGATAGGATGAAATTGAATGATTTGATATAAATTATAAGGTAGAAATATTTTTTTTTTGTAATTTGAAAATCTATTCTCAAAATGTTTCAGGAATACAATATACAAAATCACACTGAAGGTAATTTACAGGGTAGCTGATATCTAATGCAACAACGGAAAGCGCTATATTTATATATTTTTTGTTTTAAATTTATGCCAAAAACATGCCGAAAATCAAATTGCATCAAATTTCAGAGTCGAAACCGAAGAAGAAAAAATCCTCTAAAGAAATCTTAGCCTATATTTTAAGCGCTTGTATCTTAAATCTAAAGAGCAATATATCAGTTCATTTAAAGACGATTTCTTTAAATCAAATTTAGTTTTCTTTGTTTTAAAGAAATTCTCGTACATTTCGTGTCATAAAATTTAGGTTGCATAACCTTTCCTATTAGGTAAATATTTTTTTTTTTTCAGGGTAACAAATACTTCAAAAATGGTTTATTAATATCAAAAAAAAAAAGAAAACGTTAAACCAAAGATGCGACTTTAACGGAGGGGGCGCAAATTTAAACGATTCGTGTAAATGTAAAGCAAACAAGTCCTAAGCAAAAATTATGGACTTTCTTTTAATTAAAATTTCTTTATTCATATCAGGCCATCGTATTTTCAGTGTAGGAGACAAATTTGAATTTATTCGTTTTTCCTGATCTTCTGTTGTCAAATAATTTTTTCCTACAAATTTTCTACAATGCAAATTTCAACCTAAGACGAGCTGTTTGGCACAAAATAGGTAAAACTTTAGAAGAGGTACTTCATCTAAATCTTTTCGAATTTGCGGCATATGAACTAACATTACATAATCTTAAATCTTGACCAAATTTTCTATATAAATAAAATTTTGACCAAATGTTCTATAGAAATAAAATTTTGACAAAATTTTCTATAGAAATAAAATTTATTACAAAATTTTCTATAGAAATAAAATTTTGTCAAAATTTTCCTAAAAAATTTGACCAAATTTTCTATACTAATAAAATTTTGAGAACATTTTCTAGAGAAATAAAATTTGGACAAAATGTTCTATAGAAATTACATATTGACCAAATTTTCTATAGAAATAAAATTTTGATGATTTTTTTATCTCATAATCTCGGCTATAGGTCTATAAATTAAATTTGAAATTGTTGGTTTCTTGTTTTTTTTTTTATTTTCCGATATTTCGGTTGACTTCGTCAGAACCGTCATCAAGGCTACAAATTACAAAATTGTACAAAAATTAATTACAAAATTCACAAAATAAAATGAAACTATCTATTGTACTTTACATTTTCTCCGCTGTCTTGTTACTTCGCTGTCCGTTTTTCTACTGGTGATTACTTTCTCTTGTGTTTTGACAAAATTTTCTATAGAAATAAAATTTATTACAAAATTATCGGAAATAAAATTTTGCCAAAATTTTCTATAGATATAACATTTTATAAATATATTTTTTTACAAAATTCTCTATAAAAATAAAATTTTGACAAAACTTTCTATAGAAATAAAATTTGTCAACATTTTCCTATGGAAATAAAATTTTGACCAAATTTTCTATATAAATAAAATTTTTACCAAATTTTCTATGGAAATAAAATTTTGACCAAATTTTCTATAGAAATAAATTTTTGACCAAATTTTTTATGGAAATAAAATTTTGACCAAATTTTCTATAGAAATAAAATTTTTACCAAATTTTCTATGGAAATAAAATTTTGACAAAACTTTCTATAGAAATAAAATTTTGGCCAAATTTTCTATGGAAATAAAATTTTGACCAAATTTTCTATGGAAATAAAATTTTGACCAAATTTTCTATAGAAATAAAATTTTTACCAAATTTTCTATAGAAATAACATTTTGATAAAATTTTCTATAGAAATAAAATTTTGACCAAATTTTCTATGGAAATAAAATTTTAACCAAATTTTCTATAGAAATATTTTTTTTTACAAAATTATCAGAAATAAAATTTTGCCAAAATTTTCTAGATATATAATTTTGACAAAATTCTCTATAAAACTAAAATTTTTACAAAATTCTCTATAAAAATAAAGTTTTGACCAAATTTTCTATATAAATAAAATTTTGACCAAATTTTCTATATAAATAAAATTTTGACCAAATTTTCTATATAAATAAAATTTTGACCAAATTTTCTATATAAAAAAAAATTGACAAATTTTCTATAGAAATACAATTTTGCCAAAATAGATATAACATTTTGACAAAATTCTCTATAAAAATAAAATTCTCTATAAAAATAAAATTTTGACAAAACTTTCTATAGAAATAAAATTTTGACAAAACTTTCTATAGAAATAAAATTTTTACAAAATTCTCTATAGAAATAAAATTTTTACAAAATTTTCTATATAAATAAAATTTTGACCAAATTTTCTATGGAAATAAAATTTTTACAAAATTTTCTATAGAAATAAAATTTGTCAACATTTTCCTGTGGAAATAAAATTTTGACAAAATTGTCTATATAAATAAAATTTTGACCAAATTTTCTATAGAAATAAATTTTTGACCAAATTTTTTATGGAAATAAAATTTTGACCAAATTTTCTATAGAAATAAAATTTTGACCAAATTTTCTATAGAAATAAAATTTTTACCAAATTTTCTATGGAAATAAAATGTTGACAAAACTTTCTATAGAAATAAAATTTTGGCCAAATTTTCTATGGAACTAAAATTTTGACCAAATTTTCTATGGAAATAAAATTTTGACCAAATTTTCTATAGAAATAAAATTTTTACCAAATTTTCTATAGAAATAACATTTTGATAAAATTTTCTATAGAAATAAAATTTTGAAAAAATTTCCTATAGAAATATTTTTTTTTTACAAAATTATCAGAAATAAAATTTTGCCAAAATTTTCTAGATATATAATTTTGACAAAATTCTCTATAAAACTAAAATTTTTACAAAATTCTCTATAAAAATAAAGTTTTGACCAAATTTTCTATATAAATAAAATTTTGACCAAATTTTCTATATAAATAAAATTTTGACCAAATTTTCTATATAAATAAAATTTTGATCAATTTTTCTATATAAAAAAAAAATTGACAAATTTTCTATAGAAATAAAATTTTGCCAAAATAGATATAACATTTTGACAAAATTCTCTATAAAAATAAAATTCTCTATAAAAATAAAATTTTGACAAAACTTTCTATAGAAATAAAATTTTAACAAAATTCTCTATAGAAATAAAATTTTTACAAAATTTTCTATATAAATAAAATTTTGACCAAATTTTCTATAGAAATAAAATTTTGACAAAATTTTTTATAGAAATAAAATTTTGACAAAATTTGCTATAGAAATATTTGTTTGGTAGATTTGTAATAAGATTTTCTTACAATTTTGGTGGATTTTTTTGTTACGAGTGGTAACTGTGGTCACCACACGTTGTTAAGGATCAAGCCTTGCCGGCTTCTAATTTCCTCCTCTAGAGCCACCAAAATATAAACATTTTTAAAAATTGTGTTGAGTATAAAAGTCACTAAATTGTGCCCCTACGTCTCTACAAGATGCTAAATATTAGAAAAAAACTACCAGTAGGGAATTCCCCCTACTTCTAGCAACACTGCACGGGCTTGTCATAGGACAAATGTCCATCATTTCAACAGCCATTGCACTGAATTTGAATCAGATTCGAATTCAGTGTATTGGATGTTAATTAAAAAAATTTGTAATATTTTGTCAAAAAATATTTTTTTTTTATAAATTTGTATGATTGCTAATGCATTTAGGGTTTTTTTCCCGGACTTTTTGCATTCCCGAGAAAGCGGGAATTTTTTTCGCATTTCCCGGGATCCCGATCAAAGGGAAACCTTCTTTAATGTGGAATACATTTAGACATTTGAATAAATTAGAAATCGCCTAAAGCTACGGTTATATACGGCGCTCTCTGGGCAACTAACAATATATATTATGTTGTTCTCTTACATCAGCCATAAATCATACTAAAATATGAAATATTTTGTAATACAAAACATTTTGACAATGGTTAAGGCAGTCTCTTTCGATATAGTTTTCGGAAGAACACTATTAATATAGTGGGATTTTTTGTAACACTAAAAAACTGTTTGGAAATGAAAGAAACTTATTTCGATTTCAACATCGTTAAACGGGGTCACTAAATGCACATGTTCAGTCAATATTCCCAAAAGGGAAACACTACCATGTAATACGACATCCACACTACGCTTCCAAAATCCACTTCAACTAGATTTCAGTTGTCGTATGCCCTATAAATAAGGGTTTTGAAAACCAATTTTAATAGATTTCAAGCCTAATGTGTATAAGGTATAAATTTGAAATTAAAGTAACTATCTTAAAAAAGTTTGGAATTTTCTTATATCATAAAAAAAACATCCTTGCAATAATTATGAAATTTTGAAATTATACGACATTCCAGTCTATCGGAATGTCGGGATACAGAAATATGACAATCATAAATTAGGAAGTGTAAACTTCTTTTGAACAATTGGGAGCCCGTTGGAATCTGGGTTAGAAATATGTATGTTCCACTAGGCAACTACTACGACTTGGTACCATAGTTATTTACATTACAGTTCCAAAAATGCACTTTAACTAGATTTCAACTGTCATTTGCCATATAAACCCCTCTATTATACATGAAATATTGTAAAGAAAATTTCCCGGGAATTCCAGCACTTCATCCCGGGAAAGTGGGAGCGAAAAAATATCAATTTCTCGGGAATTCTCGGGATCCCGTTCCCGGGAATAAACCCTAAATTCATTCTAACACTTGTTTGTCCTCAAATATTTTCAAAAAATTGCAATTATTCTAGATTAGATTTTGAATTTTATTCTACAAAATTTCAAACAATTTGTACCATTTTAATTATTTTTAATTTGTTTTTAACCCATTTGAAACAAAAAAAGTTAAAATTACTCATTAAAAATATGAGTTATTAAAAATTGTTTTAAAAGAACTTGCTGTGTGGTTAAAAAAACGAACATGTTTGGGAGGACACACCGAAAAAAAGTAAACTCTTTTATAGGAAGAATGAACTACCTCTCACGAAAATTGAACTAAATTTTACTCCACATTTTGAGATTTCCACAAAGCGTAATAAAACCGTGAAAATTTAATGCATTGTTGTACTTTTTAACTGCAGTTCACGAAATTACATCCTCTCATAGAAGAAAAAATTAAAGTAAAAGTATAGTATAGAGAAAATCATTGGCGCCAAACCATTTTAACCATACAGTAGTTCATTCTTACTATTTTTGGGAATCGTACGAAAATCTTCTTTTGCTTTAGTTCATATTGAACTTATGTGTACGGTCGTTGAACTTTATACCCACGTTTAGTTCATAAAATTTTGAGACATACTTAAAAAAGTAAAATTTCATTAAGCTGTGGAAAATTTCGAAAAAAAAAAATAATAAAATTTAACTACAAGCAAATAATTTTTTATACCCTCCACCATAGGATGGGGGTATATTAACTTTGTCATTCCGTTTGTAACACATCGAAATATTGCTCTAAGACCCCATAAAGTATATATATTCTGGGTCGTGGTGAAATTCTGAGTCGATCTAAGCATGTCCGTCCGTCCGTCCGTCTGTCCGGCTGTCCGTCCGTCTGTGGAAATCACGCTAACTTCCGAACGAAACTAGCTATCGACTTGAAACTTGGCACAAGTAGTTGTTATTGATGTAGGTCGGATGGTATTGAAAATGGGCCATATCGGCCCACGTTTACGTATAGCCCCCATATAAACCGATCCCCAAATTTGGCTTGCGGAGCCTTTCGGAGCAGCAAAATTCATCCGATCCGGTTGAAATTTGGTACGTGGTCTAAGTATACGGTCTCTAACAACCATGCAAAAATTGGTCCATATCGGTCCATAATTATATATAGCCCCCATATAAACCGATCCCCAGATTTGATCTCCGGAGCCTCTTGGAGGGGCAAAATTCATCCGATCCGGTTGAAATTTGGTACCTGATGTTAGTATACGGTCTCTAACAACCATGCAAAAATTGGTCCATATCGGTCCATAAATATATATAGCTCCCATATAAACCGATCCCCAGATTTGACCTCCGGAGCCTCTTGGAGGAGCAAACTTCATCGTACCCGATTGAAATTTGGTACGTGGTGTTAGTATATGGTCTCTAACAACCATGCAAAAACTGGTCCATATCGGTCCATAATTATATATAGCTCCCATATAAACCGATCCCCAGATTTGACCTCCGGAGCCTCTTGGAGGGGCAAAATTCATCCGATCCGTTTGAAATTGGGTACCTGATGTTAGTATACGGTCTCTAACAAGCATGCAAAAATTGGTCCATATCGGTCCATAATTATATATAGCTCCCATATAAACCGATCCCCAGATTTGAACTCTGGAGCCTCTTGGATGAACAAAATTCATACGATCCAATTGAAATTTAGTGCGTGGTGTTAGTATATGGTCTCTAACAACCATGCAAAAATTGGTCCATATCGGTCCATAATTATATATAGCTCCCATATAAACCGATCCCCAGATTTGACCTCCGGAGCCTCTTGGAGGAGCAAAAGTCATCCGATGCGGTTGAAATTTGGTACATTTCGTTAGTATATGGCCTCTAACAGCCATGTAAAAATTGTCAAATTTTATTACTATAGAAAGTTTTGTCAAAATTTCATTTCTATAGAAAGTTTTGTAAAAAGTTTATTTCCGTAGAAAATTTTGTCAACATTTTATTTCCATAGAAAATTTTGTCAAAATTTTATTTCTATAGAAAATTTTGTAAAAAATTTATTTCCATAGAAAATTTTGTCAACATTTTATTTCTATAGACAATTTTGTCAACATTTTATTTCTATAGAACATTTTGTCAACATTTTATTTCTATAGAAAATTTTGTCAACATTTTATTTCTATAGAAAATTTTGTCAAAATTTTATTGCTATAGAAAATTTTGTCAACATTTTACTTCCATAGAAAATTTTGTCAACATTTTATTTCTATAGAAAATTTTGTCAAGTTTTTATTTCTATAGAAAATTTTGTCAAAATTTTATTTCTATAGAAAATTTTGTCAAACTGAATTATATACGTATTTAATCGGCCTTTTTTTTTTTTGTTTAATATATACCCCTTATGGACTAACTTACAATTTAGAAGACAGTGTTAAAAAGTTTTACGATACCTTGCCATCGGCAAGTGTTATCGCAACCCAAGTAATTCGATTGTGGATGACAGCCTTTAGTAGAAGTTCCTACGCAATCCATGGTGGAGGGTACATAAGATTCGGCCTGGCCGAACTTACGGCCATATATACTTGTTTTTCATTAAAAATAAGTTAAATTTAGTATTAGTCTAACTACGGAATTTTTTTCTGTGCATTTTTGGAAGTGCTTTTAAATTTGTTCCTTTGAACAACTTCCAATTTTGTTTTTTGCTGGGAAGTAACCACAAAAATGTAAAAATTATAATTTTATGAATCAATGCATGTTTGTTTAATGTCCAAATTGTTTATACTACAAATTATTACAGTATTTATTCGAGCTTATTGAACAAGAAGATTGAGGGAATTTATATTATTAAGTTATTGAAAAGAAAATGACAGATACCAAAATTCACGGATTTACGTTTTACTGGATTTTATGTTGCAAAAAGTTGGCACAATATATATATATATATATTTTTTATGTTAATGAACTGTCCTTTTATTTTTTCTGTGCTGTTTTATGGAAGAATTTTTTGTAACGAAAAAAATTCACAAATATAAGCGACTTTTCTTTTAACATTATGCGACCTTTTGTTTGAAAATGCGACGTTATGTGCGACTTTTTCAAAGTTTCCAGCGCTAACACTGTCTGAAGTAGGTTGCAAATACATATCGGTTACCATGTGGTTTGATGGGCTATATAATGTAAATCCAAAATCTTACGGAAATTTCGAAAACTTATATAGCCTTAGCAACATTACACCATAAATTAAATACATTTTAAAATTACAAAATATTATTAAAACTCTACAAATGCAAATAAGACGGTTAACTAACTATGGAGAACGTGTTAAAATGTCAAAACTTTTCTCTTACAAAAAAAAAAAAAGTTCGTATGCATAAAAAGAAAAATTAGAATTTTTTTCTAAAAATATTCATAGTGTAAAACATTAAACTATCGTTAAAACTACATTTTATTGGCTAAATACAATTGCAAATTGTACCAAGTTGCATTATAACAAAACAAAAGCAAAAAAATTACGCTACACAACTTTCCACACAATAAAATTTTATTGAAATGTAATATTTTATTTATTGTAGCCCCATAAACCAGTTGATTTGCATTGTATTTGTGTGAGTGTGAGGGTGTGTATTGTTTTTAAATTGTTATTTGAATGCAATAATTTTTCGAATATGTAATAACAATTACTTTGTATATTCAAATGTACAAAAGCACATTGCACGTTGACTTCCAATATTCGAAGTGTGTGTGTGTGTGGAATGGGTGTGTACTAGTGCTCCCAAATTAATGGAAGCATTCATTATGACTGTTTGTATTAGATGATTTATACAACACATTAAAGTCCAACACATATATTTGGCATAAGTCAACAGTGTCAGTCAAAATTATATGGAGAATCAACAAGAAAGAACCTACACGCAGAGAAAATTTACTATTCCTAATTTACAAAAAATCGTAAAGTCGATTTTCCAAAAATTTGGAAAAAATCGAAAAGTCCAGTTCCAGACATGTTGACTATTCTCTTCTACTAAGACCTGCCAAACTGGTGGAAGCCTTCGGTTTCTTCCGAAATTTTTACGCATAGAGAAATCTCTTGGTCTGGGACAATCAGCACAGCCAAATACCAGTAATTCAGTACACAGAAAAAATTTTCATAAAAATTTTTCCAATTAAAATCGTAATTGAGTTTTAAAAAATATTCAATTAAAAATTTAATTGATCCAACAAATTTTTTAATTGAAATAAAAATCAATCACACAAATTAATAGTATCAATTAAATATTTAATTGGATCAATTAATTTTTTAATTGACTGTAAATTAATTTTTTAATTGATACTATCATTTCTGTGATTGAAGACATTTCAATTAAAAAATTAATTGGATCAATTAATTTCGTGATTGAATCAGAAAAAAAATTTTTTGTGTGTAGGGTACCATATAGAGGACATTCTGCTGCCTATATGTAGAGAAGAAATATGATCACTTCAAATTTATTTCAAGTGTAAACTGTTATTTTGTATGGTAACCATGTAACATGTTTGCTGCAAAAATGTTTTTTATTTCGCCAAACATAACATGCTTGCCGAAATCAGATACATAATTTCCGAGAAAATAACATTGTTGCAACGAACGTGGCGACCATGTAACCATACAAAAATAATATTTTGCTCTTGAAACAAGTTTGATGTGATCACATTCCTTCTTCAGCGTTTTGAATGAAATGCAAAACGCCCGAACTTGATACCAGCCGGTCGCACACGCTTTATTTTTTTTTATTTGACAAAGAAAATTGCGAAATAAATTTCGTTCAACCATAACATACTTCAGAACTTTGGTGTAGATATTGAAGTGAGTGAAATGGAATTTTTCAGTTGAACGAATTTTTGATTTTTTTTTAAATATAACAAGTAAGTAAAGTCTAAAGTAGGGCGGGGCCGACTATATAATACCCTTCACCACTATGTACACCAAAATTTGTGTTACCATCTCAACTCCCTCAAATGTGTTTGGAGTTATTATGAAGGTTTATATTCCCATATTCAAATATCTATATCTTAATTGATTTGAAGATATGTGGTCTATTGTGGGTTATGATATATTATTTGGCCAAGTCGGGTGATATTTCCACAAGTCTGAGCCTTATTTAAAACTGAACCATTCTCTTGAAAGTCTGGCTTTACAGTGTGTAACATATGATTACGATATTGGGAAATCATCACAGAATTTTGTGTAAAATGTGGGTATTTTGGCCATATTTGTATAAACCGGAAGAAAACTATATTGAGGATTTATTTAAATCTGAACCAAATTAGATCACACTTGACACACTTACACTGAAAAAAAAGCATGCTCGGTTCCAAAGATTTTGACTTTACTTTAAAAATTTTGGTATTGATTCCGAGTCAAAGAAGCCGAGAATACAAATAAAGATACTTTTAAGACACAATTCTTTTTTAAAGTTGGGTTTTGTGTACTTGCTTCTAGGAAGCAAATTTTAATTTTTCGTATTTTTCAGCTTGTTTTCTTCATATGCTATCAAAGTCCTTTCAAAACGGATTAACGACGACTTTATTTTCCAAATTTAGACTCGACTTCCAAAAGAAATTATGCTATCTTTCAAGTAAAAAACGTCTTTAAAATAAAGTGTTGAAAAACGTGTCCTATTTATATTTGAACGATTTTTTGCTTTGTACAACAAATTTAAAGACAATTTCATTAATTTTAAATAATTTGTCTGAATTATTAAAGTCAAGTTGACCTTAGCCCAAACATTTTTTCTTTCATGCTATGATACCCACTTTTAAGTGAAATCACTTAATTATAAGAACAACACAGCTTCATTAAAAAGTTTATCGACTTTTGGACAAGGAAAAAAACTATATATTAGTGAAATGCGTCTTCTATGATAAGCAAAATTTGCATTCGTATTTTCCCATTAAAAATGGGATTAAAATATGAAATATTCAACCATTTTTCCCTAACTCTGTCGTACAAATACATGGGAGTAGGAAAAGTGAGAGAGAGAGAAATAAATTTCGTTCAAACGTACCCTGAATTTTATTTCCATAGAAAATTTTGTCAAAATTTTATTTCTATAGAAAACTTTGTAAAAATTTTATTTTTATAGAAAATTTTGTCAAAATTTTATTTCTATAGAAAATTTTGTCAAAATTTTATTTCTATAGCAAATTTTGTCAATTTTCTTTTTCAATAGAAAATTTTGTCAAAATTTTATTTCTATAGAAAATTTTGTAAACATTTTATTTCTATAGAAAATTTTGTCAAAATTTTATTTCTATAGAAAATTTTGTCAAAATTCTATTTCTATAGAAAATTCTATCAAAATTTTATTTCTATAGAAAATATTGTCAAAATTTTATTACTATAGAAAATTTTGTCAAAATTTTATTTCTATAGAAAATTTTGTAAAAATTTTATTACTATAGAAAATTTTGTCAAAATGTTATTTCTATAGAAATTTTTGTCAAAAATTTATTTCTATAGAAAATTTTGTCAAAATTTTATTTCTATAGAAAATTTTGTCAAAATTTTATTTCCATAGAAAATTTTTCAAAATTTTATTTTTATAGAAAAATTTTTTAAAAATGTTATTTCTATATAAAATTTTGTCAAAATTTTATTTCTATCGAAAATTTTGTCAAAATTTTATTTCTATAGAAAATTTTGTCAAAATTTTATTTCTATAGAAAAATTTGTCAAAATTTTATTTCTATAGAAAATTTTGTCAAACTTTTATTTCTATAGAAATTTTTGTCAAAATATTATTACTATAGAAAATTTTGACAAAACCTTATATCTATAGAAAATTTTGTCAAAATATTATTACTATAGAAAATTTTGTCAAAATTTTATTTCTGTAGAAAATTTTGTCAAAATTTTATTTCTATAGAAAATTTTGTCAAAATTTTATTTCTGTAGAAAATTTGGTCAAAATTTTATTTCTATCGAAAATTTGGTCAAAATTTTATTTCTATACAAAATTTTGTCAAAATTTTATTTCTATAGAAAATTTTGTCAAAATTTTATTTCTATACAATTTTTTTTTTTAAATGTTATTTCTATATAAAATTTTGTCAAAATTTTATTTCTATAGAAAATTTTGTCAAAATGTCATTTCTATCGAAAATTTTGTCAAAATTTTATTTCTATAGAAAATTTTGTCAAAATTTTATTTCCATAGAAAACTTTGTAAACATTTTATTTTTGTATAAAATTTTGTCAAAATTTTATTTCTATAGAAAATTTTGTCAAAATATTATTACTATAGAAAATTTTGTCAAAACCTTATATCTATAGAAAATTTTATCAAAATATTATTACTATAGAAATTTTTGTCAAACTTTTATTTCTATAGAAAATTTTGTAAAAATTTTATTTCTATAGAAATTTTTGTCAAAATATTATTACTATAGAAAATTTTGTCAAAACTTTATATCTATAGAAAATTTTGTCAAAATATTATTACTATAGAAAATTTTGTCAAAATTTTATTTCTGTAGAAAATTTTGTCAAAATTTTATTTCTATAGAAAATTTGGTCAAAATTTTATTTCTATAGAAAATTTGGTCAAAATTTTATTTCTATAGAAAATTTTGTCAAAATTTTATTTCTATAGAAAATTTTGTCAAAATATTATTACTATAGAAAATTTTGTCAAAACCTTATATCTATAGAAAATTTTGTCAAAATTTTATTTCTATAGAAAATTTTGTCAAAATTTTATTTCTGTAGAAAATTTTGTCAAAATTTTATTTCTATAGAAAATTTTGTCAAAATTTTATTTCTGTAGAAAATTTGGTCAAAATTTTATTTCTATCGAAAATTTGGTCAAAATTTTATTTCTATACAAAATTTTGTCAAAATTTTATTTCTATAGAAAATTTTGTCAAAATTTTATTTCTATAGAAAATTTTGTCAAAATTTTATTTCTATACAAAATTTTTTTAAAAATATTATTTCTATATAAAATTTTGTCAAAATTTTATTTCTATAGAAAATTTTGTCAAAATGTCATTTCTATCGAAAATTTTGTCAAAATTTTATTTCAATAGAAAATTTTGTCAAAATTTTATTTCCATAGAAAACTTTGTAAACATTTTATTTTTATACAAAATTTTGTCAAAATTTTATTTCTATAGAAAATTTTGTCAAAATTTTATTTCTATCGAAAATTTTGTTAAAATTTTATTTCTATCGAAAATTTTGTCAAAATGTTATTACTATAGAAAATTTTGTTAAAATTTTATTACTATAGAAAATGTTGTCAAATTTTTTTTTTCTATAGAAAATTTTGTCAAGATTTTGTTTCTAAAGAAAATTTTGTAAAAATTATATTTCTATAGAAAATTTTGTAAAAATTTTATTTCTATAGAAATTTTTATCAAAATATTATTACTATAGAAAATTTTGTCAAAGTTTTATTTCTATAGAAAATTTTTTCAACATTCTATTTCTATGGAAAATTTTGTTAAAATTTTATTGTTTAGGCAGTAGCCGACTATTAAGCCCTTTTTCGGAAGGCTCAAGTGTATTTCACTTTGGGTTGAGTGAATTACCCGAATTTATTCTGATAATTGGTTGATAGTTTTGCTGCAAGTAGAGGATGCTGATGAGGAATGTGGTAATTCCGAAACAGCTGTACATCCAACCATCTTGCAGTCTATAGAGCTTTGCCCAAATAAATTTGACAAGCATACTTTTCCTCTGTTGGTTAAGCTACACTTGTAGTTTAGTCAATGCATGGCTTTAAGCTGAGATCAAAAACAACAATAACGATTGAGGAGAAGCCAACAATAACAAACAAAACGAATGAAAATTTTATTTCTATAGAAAATTTTGTCAAAATTTTATTACTATAGAAAATTTTGTCAAAATTTTATTTCTATAGAAAATTTTGTAAAAATTTTATTTCTATAGTAAACTTTGTCAAAATTTTATTTCTATAGAAAATTTTGTCAAAATTTTATTACTATAGAAAATTTTGTCAAAACTTTATTTCCATAGAAAATTTTGTCAAAATTTTATTTCTATAGAAAATTTTGTCAAAATTTTATTTCTATTGAAAATTTTGTCAAAATTTTATTTCTATCGATAATTTTGTCAAAATTTTATTTCTATAGAAAATTTTGTCAAAGTTTTATTTCTATAGAAAATTTTGTCAAAGTTTTATTTCTATAGAAAATTTTGTCAAAATTTTATTTCTATAGAAAATTTTGTAAAAATTTTATTTTTATAGAAAATTTTGTCAAAATTTTATTTCTATAGAACATTTTTTTAAAAATGTTATTTCTATAGAAAATTTTTTCAAAATTTTATTTCTATAGAAAATTTTGTCAAAATTTTATTTCTATTGAAAATTTTGTCAAAATTTTATTTCTATAGAAAATGTTGTCAAACTGAATTATATAGTATTTAATCGGCCTTTTTTAGTTTAATGGACTATCTTACAATTTAGAAGGAAGTTTTAAGATACCTTGCCATCGGCAAGTGTTACCGCAACCCATGTAATTCGATTGTGGATGACAGTCTTTAGTAGAAATTTCTACGCAATCCATGGTGGAGGGTACATAAGATTTGGTCTGTCCGAACTTACGGCCGTATATACTTGTTAGATTTATTTCGTTCAGATATCTGATCTTGGGATAATGATCTCTGGTCTTCGGATAATGAGAGTTAAATAGTCGACTTTTTCAATAGATTTTATCGACTTTTTGATTTTTTTAAGATTTAGTAAAGTGATTTTCGACTTTTGCAAAGGTCGACATTTTGGCTATTCGATTTTTAAGATCTACGGTCTAGGGCTTGTGTTGAGAATGAACAAATCGACTTTTGGACTTTTCATAGTTTAGAAAGCAATATTTTCATATGCAGTAAAAATCAAATGAAATGCAATATTTTGAAATTTAAAAAAATCTACTTTCGACTTTATGATTTTTTTTTTTCAAATATGGAAAAATATTTTTAAATTTCGACGTATAAGAATTAAATTTCCACTTTTAATTTTAACCCTCACTATACCCAAATGACATATTTAATCTATGGCAAGTAGTACGTATGTATGTATGCATGCATGTACATAAATATTATGTACATTTGTGTATTATACAAATGTACATATTTATATATATATATATAGAATTTGTGTATATTTGTCAAACATAAATATATTTTTATATGGTTATATTGTTATTAGCTAACAAATATAGCTACTGGTTAAAATTGAGTAGAAGAAGACGACGACGATGACGGCGACGAAGTAAAATCAAACTAAATCCCATGTTGGGCAGCAATCTGAAATGGACATTCGAAAATAAAAGAATGAACAAACGATTAAATACTCTTCCCTCTCTCCCAGCCATTAGTACAACATTGAAGCAAACAATTATTACACAAATAACAGCAGCAACAACAACAACAACAACAACAACAATACACCAATGACTCTAGCTATAAAAATACAAGAGCCAAAGTAAACTTTTATAATTTCAAAATAAAAGAGCGAATCAAGAGGAAAATCCATCCATGTAAATAATAAATAAAATAAAATTAAATAAATAACAAGAGAACCATCGAATATCCCCCCAATGGTAGGGTGCAACCTATTTACATAGTCCAACACAAATAGCGGGTAGTCATTAAATGTTTCTACTCTGCCTGGTGTTGTGATAAAGTTGGGAACATTGTAGGATGTGGCAATTGAGGGTAAATTTAGACAGGCCTTGATTTTGTTTATAACACTAAACAGAAAAAAAAATATTCGTAATTGGAAAGTTGAAGTCCAAAACTTTTTCATTATTGAAATGAATTGATATTGTTAACCTTTAAATCAAACTAGAAACATTAAGTCAATAATTGAATATTTTTATACCCTCCATCATAGGATGGGGGTATATTAACTTTGTCATTCCGTTTGTAACACATCGAAATATTGCTCTAAGACCCCATAAAGTATATATATTCTGGGTCGTGGTGAAATTCTGAGTCGATCTAAGCATGTCCGTCCGTCCGTCCGTCTGTTGAAATCACGCTAACTTCCGAACGAAACAAGCTATCGACTTGAAACTTGGCACAAGTAGTTGTTATCGATGTAGGTCGGATGGTATTGAAAATGGGCCATATCGGTCCACTTTTACGTATAGCCCCCATATAAACCGATCCCCAGATTTGGCTTGCGGAGCCTCAAAGAGAAGAAAATTTCATCCGATCCGGCTGAAATTTGGTGCATGGTGTTGGTATATGGTCTCTAACAATCATGCAAAAATTGGTCCACATCGGTCCATAATTATATATAGCCCCCATATAAAACATTCTCCAGATTTGACCTCCGGACCCTCTTGGAGGAGCAAACTTCATCCGATCCGGCTGAAATTTGGTACATGATGTTGGTATATGGTCTCTAACAACCATGCAAAAATTGGTCCACATCGGTCAATAATTATATATAGACCCCATATAAACCTATCTCCAGATATGGCTTGCGAAGCCTCAAAGAGGAGCAAATTGCATCCGATCCGGCTGAAATTTGGTACGTGGTGTTAGTATATGGTCTCTAACAACCATGCAAAAATTGGTCCACATCGGTCCATAATTATATATAGACCCCATATAAACCGATCTCCAGATTTGGCTTGCGAAGCCTCAAAGAGGAGCAAATTGCATCCGATCCGGCTGAAATTTGGTAAATGGTGTTGGTATATGGTTTCTAACAATCATGCAAAAATTGGTCCACATCGGTCCATAATTATATATAGCCCCCATATAAACCGATCTCCAGATTTGGCTTGCGAAGCCTCAAAGAAAGGCAAATTGCATCCGATCCGGCTGAAATTTGGTACATGGTATTGGTATATGGTCTCTAAAAACCGTGCAAAAATTGGTCCACATCAGTCCATAATTATATATGGCGCCCATATAAACCGAACCCCAGATTTGGGTTGCGGAGCCTCTTGGAGGAGCAAAATTCATCCGATTCGGCTGAAATTTGGTACATGATTTGGAACATGGTGTTAGTATATGATCTTTAACAACCGTGCCATAATTGGTCCATATCGGTCCATAATTATATATAGCCCCCATATAAAACATTCTCCAGATTTGACCTCCGGAGCCTCTTGGAGGAGCAAAATTCATCCGATCCGGTTCAAATTAGGCACGTGGTGTTAGTATATGGTAGCTAACAACCATACCAAAATAGGTCCAATCACACAAAAATTGGTCCATATCGGTTCATAATCATGGTTGCCACTACAGCCAAAATAATCTACCAAAATTTTATTTCTATAGAAAATTTTGTCAAAATTTTATTTCTATAGAAAATTTTGTCAAAATTTTATTTCTATAGAAAATTTTGTTAAAATTTTATTTCTATAGAAAATTTTGTTAAAATTTTATTCGGTTCATAATCATGGTTGCCACTCGAGCCAAAAATAATCTACCAAGATTTTATTTCTATAGAAAATTTTGTCAAAAATTTATTTCTATAGCAAATTTTGTTAAAATTTTATTTCTGTAGAAATTTTTGTCAAAATTTTCATTCTATAGAAAATTTTGTCACAATTTTTATTTCTATAGAAAATTTTGTGAAAATTTTATTTTTATAGAAAATTTTGTTAAAATTTTATTTCTGTAGAAAATTTTGCCAAAATTTTATGTCTACTTTGTCAAACTGAATTATATACGTATTGGATCGATCTTTTTTTATTTAATATATACCACGTATGGACTTACATACAATTTAGAAGATGGTGTTAGGAGGTTTTAAGATACCTTGCCATCGGCAAGCGTTACTTAAGTGATTCGATTGTGGATGGCAGTGTTTAGATGAAGTTTCTACGCAATCCATGATGGAGGGTACATAAGCTTCGGCCTGGTCGAACTTACGGCCGTATATACTTGTTTTTTTTTTTTTTAATTTTCAATTAAAAAATTCATTGATACTTTTTAATCAAACTAAAACTGTTTGAAAAAAGTTATATAAAGTGATTGGAATATAGTAAATACGTATAGTTTCGTTTTAATTGAATTGAATATATATATATATATTTTTATACCCTTCACCACTACTGTGGTACAGGGTATAATAAGTTTGTGCATTTGTATGTAACGCCAAGAAATATTGGTCATAGACCCATCTTTTAGTATACGGATCGGCTTAGAATTAAATTCGGAGTCGATTTAGCGATGTCCGTCTGTCTGTCTGTCCGTCCGTCTGTCTGTATATGTAATTTTGTGCCCAAACTACAGCTCGCAATTTAAGTCCGATCGTCCTCAAATTTGGCATAGGGCCATTTCTTGGAACAGAGACAATCGCTATTGGTTTTGGAAAAAATCGGTTCAGATTTAGATATAGCTGTCATATATATTTATCACCAATTTGGTGATAGTTGGCGTGTTTCACAACCGATTTTCTTGAAATGCCGTACGTACATCCAAATATTTTATAAATTTCGAAAGTCTTGCAAAATATCAACCAAATCGGTTCAGATTTAGATATAGCTCCCATATATATGTTTCACCCGATTTAGACTCATATGACCACAGAGGCCAAAGTTTACTACCGATCTTTGTGAAATTTTGCACAGAGGGTACAATTGACATTCTACCAATGCTTGGTAAATTTGATTGAAATCGGTTCAAATTTAGATATAGCTCCCATATATATCTTTCGTCCGATTTGAACTTATATGGCCACAAAAGCCAGAGTTTTGCCGAGATTTGTTTCAAATTTTGTACAAGGGGTACGTTTAACAGTATCGTTAAGTGTGTCAAATTTTGTTAAAATCGGTTCAGCTTTACATATAGCTAAGATATATATCTTTCGCCCGATTTGGACTTATATGGTCTCAAAAGCCAGAGTTTTGCCCTGACTTACTTCAAATTTTGCACAACGATACTATTGTATGTGCCAAATATGGTCAAAATCGATTCAGATTTAGATATAGCTCCCATATATATCTTTCGTCCGATTTGAACTTATATGGCCTCAAAATCCAGGGTTTTGCCGTGATTTGCTTCAAATTTCGCACAAGGAGTACGTTTAGTAGTATCGATAATTGGGCCAAATTTGGTTGAAATCGGTTCAGATTTAGATATGGCTCCCATATATATCTTCCGTCCGATTTTCACTCATATGACCAGGGGGGCCAACGTTATACTCCCATTTAACATACGTGAAATTTCGCATAGATAGCAGAATTATTATTCTAACTATACATGTCAAATTTAGTCAAAATCGGTTCAGATCATATTTTTTTATTTATTTTATTTTTAATTAAACATTTTTTTTTTGTTTTTGAAACAATTAATTTTTGAATCAAACTAAAAATGATTAACAAAATGTATAAAAAATAATAGGAATATAGTACAGTGATTAAAAATCGTTTCGTTTTTAATTAAAAAAATAATTTGAATTTTGCAATCAACATCAATTAAACATTTTATTGAATTAATTAAAAAATTAATTCAATTAATTTTTTTAATCAAGTGTTTTTTTATGCCCGATTAAAATGGTGCTTGATACTATTATTTCTGTGATTGAAGACATTTCAATTAAAAAATTTATTAAATCAATTAATTTCGTAATTGAATCAGAATTTTTTTTTTGTGTATTCTTTGGTGTCATATAACAAACCTTTGAATTGACGTATCGACGCTTCACGTTCAATGGCGTTTGTGGCTGAGTGTGCTAAGGCGTTCCGGATCACAGATTAGGAATCCAAACTACTGTTTTGGCAGCTCGTTTTTTTGTTGGAATGTGTTGCATCCGTTCTCGCGATATGTTCAGCTCACCGGGATGTTTTTACACCCAGAGAAGGAATATGATCACCTCCTAGAGCAAAATATTATTTTAGACGGTGTATGCTTGCAAACAATAAAATGAAATGTGACTAGAATAGAATAAATCCGTCAGTCAGAAATGATAACCTGAAATTGGTTACAATACATATCACCTATCCTGTATGAGCTACATCAAATGTATAGTAACCGAAATTTATCAGGTGAAGGTAAGTCATTATTCTTTCTTTTTCACCTCATTCAATTTAAAATTAAGGCCCCCTCTTGGATTTAAAGGCTCTTTTAATACCATCATTGGTCGATGAAAAATCTACCATTTGTCCAAATGATGGGACTCCGAAATGTAAATAGTAACCGACTCTACCAATGGCAGCAATACCAAAAATACATTCAAATACAGATTGCTTGCTACTGCATTCATCTGCATGGCATTATAAAGGCCAATACAGGAGTAGAATACCAACAGCAATAGCAGAAGCAGTTGCAGTAGCAGCCAACTATGAGCCTCCACTACCGCCAACTGTAATAAATACTGGAAAATTCAAAAATATCACGTAAAATCGATCAACAATACAAACTTGCAATCCCGACACAATAATAACAACAACAACAATACAAACCAACAACATTCAATGAAATGTCTGTCCATCCATCTGTATATCATTCTGTCTGTCTGTCTGTCTGTTCATACTCCCATGTTGGCTGGCCGGCCATTTCAAATGACCCCGCCAACAATGATAGTACGCAAAAGGCAACAAGACTTTGATTGTGTCTACCCTTAACAAATAAAAACCAAAGATATAAAAAGAAGGTAAAGGAGGGATAGAAATGCTAAGATATGGATGGGAGAAAATTACGTAAAAAAAAAACTAAGTTAAGAACAAAATTTTAAATATTTTTATTTTACTTATGTTTTGTGTTTATTTATAGTGAACACATCAAATATAAAACCAAGTACTTTTCTCTCTAATTTAAATAAAAGTGGCTAAAATGAATTAACACCGAAGCTTTTCTTAAACTCGCCTAACAGACAACGACGCGATTCGTTTATATCAGGTGTGATAACTGCACAGAAAGAAAACTTTTCTGAGTAACGAAATTTTAATTTTGTTTTGACGTTAAAAAATTTTCTTTAATAGCAAATAAAAATTATTCTTCTCATTACAATCGCTAGTTTGACCGTCATGTACACAGAACAAAATATTGTCTTGAGCACAAAGATTTATTTTCGGTAAAGTACAAATACTAGTTTTGCGATGAGAAAAAAGCGGGTAGGGAATGAAATAAAATTGCTTCCAAGTATCAAATATGCAAAACTCAAATTTAAAAGAGAATTGGTTCCGGGGCTTATTCGCTTAGTTCGGACTGTACAAGCACGGTTGCCAGATTTTTTCGAGAGAGATCCCCAAAATTTCGAAAGTATATCCCCAAAAAACCCCAATAGAAATATTTTTCTTCTTAAGTATATAAATTTCATTTTACAAAAAAATAAAAGCAGCCTCATATTATTGAATTCTTAAATAAATAAGGACTTTAACGAGTCTGTCAGGTGGTCAATAGAAACAACACTTGTAATGAAAATTTATTTAAATGTTTTCATTACTATGTTTTAATAAAAACATTTAGAGCAAACTAGTAGTTTTTTTTATTATTTTTTTTTTTATTTATTCCCTATTTTATTTTTTATTTTCTGATGACCAACAACAACTCTAAAACTCACCAGGAAGGAAAATTTTAGTTAATTGTAGAAAATTTTAAGTAAACTGTATTACAAAGGTAGATGTCACTCCGATTTCACAAATATAAGCCAATATTTTTCAACAAGTTTAAGGAATTTTTTAGACATAATTATTTTTAGACGAAACCATACGAACATATAGAAATAAAATTTTGACAAAATTTTCTATAGAAATAAAATTTTGACAAACTTTTCTATAGAAATAAAATTTTCACAAAATTCTCTATAAAAATAAAATTTTGACAAAATATTCTATAGAAATAAAAATAAATGTTGACAAAATTTTCTATAGAAATAAAGTTTTGACAAAAATTTTTATAGAAACAAAATTTTAACAAAATTTTCTATAGAAATAAAATTTTGACAAAATATTCTATAGAAATAATATTTTGACAAAATTTTCTATAGAAATAAAATTTTAACAAAATTTTCTATAGAAATAAAATTTTGACAAAATTTTCTTTAGAAATAAAATTTTGGAAAAATTTTCTATAGAAGTAAAATTTTGACAAAATTTTCTATAGAAATAAAATTTTCTATAGATATAAAATTGTGACAAAATTTTCTATAGAAATAATATTTTGACAAAATTTTCTCTAGAAATAATATTTTGACAAAATTTTCTCTAGAAATAAAGTTTTGACAAAATTTTCTCTAGAAATAATATTTTGACAAAATTTTCTATAGAAATAAAATTTTGACAAAATTTTCTATAGAAATAAAATTCTGACAAAATTTGCTATAGAAATAAAATTACAACAAAATTTTCTACAGAAATAATATTTTGACAAAATTTTCTCTAGAAATAAAATTTTGACAAAATTTTCTAGAGAAATAAAATTTTGACAAAATTTTCTATAGAAATAAAATTTTGAAAAAATTGCCATATAAATAAAATTTTGACAAAATTTTCTATAGAAATAAAATTTTGACAAAATTTTCTATAGAAATAAAATTTTGACAAAATTTTTTATAGAAATGAATTTTTGTCAAAATTTTCTATAGAAATAAAATTTTGACAAAATTTTCTATAGAAATAAAATTTTGACAAAATTTTTTATAGGAATGAATTTTTGACAAAATTTTCTATAGAAATAAAATTTTGAAAAAATTTTCTATAGAAATAAAATTTTGACTAAATTTTTCATAGAAATAAAATTTTGACAAAATTTTCTACAGTAATAAAATTTTGACAAAATATTCTCTAGAAATAAAATTTTGATAAAATTTTCTATAGAAATAAAATTTTGTTGTTTTTTTTGATTTCAGCTTAAAACCATGCATTGACTAAACTACAAGTGTAGCTTAACCAACAGAGGAAAATAATGTTTGTCAAATTTATTTGGGCAAAGCCCTATAGACTGCACGATGGTTGGATGGACGCACGCTTCGGAATTACCACATTCCTCATCAGCATCTTCTACTTACAGCAAAACGATCAACTATTATTTTCCTCTGTTGATAGTTTTGCTGCAAGTAGAGGATGCTGATGAGGAATGTGGTAATTCCGAAACGTGCGTCCATCCACCCATCTTGCAGTCTATAGGGCCTTGCCCAAATAAATTTGGCAAATATTCTTTTCCTCTGTTGGTTAAGCTACACTTGCAGTTTAGTCAATGCATGGTTTAAGCTGAAATCAAAAAAACAACAACAATGATTAAAGAACAAAAACAACAATAACAAAACAAAACGAATGAAAATATTATTTCTATAGAAAATATTGTCAAAATTTTATTTCTATAGAAAATTTTGTAAAAATTTTATTTTTGGAGAAAATTTTGTCAAAATTTTATTTCTATAGAAAACTTTGTCAAAATTTTGTTTCAATAGAAAATTTTATCAACATTTTATTTCTATAGAAAATTTTGTCAAAATTTTATTTTTGGAGAAAATTTTGTCAAAATTTTATGTCTATAGAAATGTTGTCAAAATTTTATTTCTAAAGAAAAATTTGTCAAAATTTTATTTTTATAGAAAATTTTGTCAAAATTTTATTTCTATAGAAAACTTTGTCAAAATTTTATTTATATAGAAAATTTTGTCAAAATTTTATTTCTATAAACAATTTTGTTAAAAATTTAATTTCTATAGACAAGTTTGTTAAAAATTTAATTTCGAGAGAACATTTTGTCAAAATTTTATTTCTATGGAAAATTTTATCAAAATTTTATTTCTATAGAAATTTTTATCAACATTTCATTTCTATAGAAAATTTTATCAACATTTTATTTCTATAGAAAAGTTTGTCCAAATTTTATTTCTATAGAAAAGTTTGTCCAAATTTTATTTCTATAGAAAATTTTGTCAAAATTTTATTTCTATAGAAAATTTTGTCAAAATTTTATTTCTATAGAAATGTTGTCAAAATTTTATTTCTAAAGAAAAATTTGTCAAATTTTTATTTCTATAGAAATTTTTATCAAAATTGCATTTCTATAGAAGATTTTGTCAAAATTTTATTTCTATAGAAAATTTTATCAAAATTTTATTTCTATAAAAAATTTTGTCCTCTGCAAGTAGAGGATGCTGATGAGGAATGTGGTAATTCCGAAACGTGCGTCCATCCAACCATCTTGCAGTCTATAAGGCTTTGCCCAAATAAATTTGACAATCATTCTTTTCCTCTGTTGGTTAAGCTACACTTGTAGTTTAGTCAATGCATGGTTTTAAGCTGAAATCAAAAAACAACAACAATGCTTAAAGAACAAAAACCAACAATAAAAAAACAAAACGAAATAAAATTTTGACAAAATTTTCTACAAAAATAAAATTTTGACAAAATTTTCTATAGAAATAAAATTTTGACAAAATTTTCTATAGAAATAAAATGTTGACAAAACTTTCTATAGAAATAAAATGTTGACAAATTTTTCTGTAGAAATAAAATTTTGACAAAATTTTCTATAGAAATAAAATGTTGACAAAATTTTCTATAGAAATAAAATGTTGACAAAATTTTCTATAGAAATAAAATTTTGACAAAATTTTCTATAGAAATAAAATTTTGACAAAAATTTCTATAGAAATAAAATTTTGACAAAATTTTCTATAGAAATAAAATTTTGACAAAATTTTCTATAGAAATACAATTACAATTCTCTTGGATATATGCTCTCTGTACTAATTGGATGATTTAAAAACAAATTAGCCATATTATGATTTTTTTTTTCATTGTTAAAACAAGAAAATTTTAAATGATAAAAAATCTCTAAGACCCTGCTTTATTGAGCAGCTAAATAAATAAATAAATAAATAAAAATCTTGATGTCCAAGTCAACATATATGTTTTAATTTTTCAATTTTTCTCTACTCTGAATATTGAAGGTTAGATCAAAATAATACTTTGGGACGAAACGAAATTTTGGTTTAATATTAATTTTATTTGTATAGTTATTTCTTTAAAAACAAATTCTCACATTCCTTATAATTTGTTGTTTTGTCTTTTTGTTATTTCACCTACTCTTTAGACAACTGGAATTTTTGTCTAGTCACAAATTCTTCTTATGAAATAAATGTTATTTCATTATACATACATAAATTTTTTTCCATTTATTGTTTATTATTGTCTTTTTTATTTTTATATAGAAAATATATTATTTTCTTGAAATAGAAAATGAAAACATTAAGTGATGGAAAAAAAAATTCGGAACACAAAAAAAATCAATAAAAAGTCACGTTTTTCAAAATATCACGTTCCAGTTGAAAGACGAATAGGTGTATTTTGTATGTATGGAATAGTATACCCACACATATATGAACTGTGGAATTGAAAATACATAGATCTGCTTATGTATAGACGTTACATTGATGTGTCCAGATTCAGTTTAAAATAAAAAATATCAAAATATTGGACTAGGTAATAAGGTTGGCAAAGGAAGATTAAAAAAAAATTGAAATAATAATAATAAAAATAATACCTAATGGGTAATATAATTAAAATTGACTAGATTACTTGTTGAAAATAAAAAAAAAAACAAATTTTCAATGTTGAATTGTAGTTTACTCGTAGAGGACATTACATTAAATATTTATATTAAAACATTTTTTTTTTTTATTTTTTACCAACCTACATTTCTTCATTAATTCATCGTTGCTATATGTTTTTATAAGGCTTGCATTCTTTTTCGAATTTCTTTAATTTTTTTTTTTGTAAATAACTCAAATTTTTAAAAGAAATGTTCAATGCTTTTCAAGTTCAAGGTCATTTTAGATAAAGCACGTACTCTAAAAATGTGCGGTTAAATAATTTTATCAACACTACATACGGAGAAAGAATTTGTTGTGTTAACCAAATGTTGTTACCAACCGAATATTTAAGCTCCAGTTATTATCAAAACTTAAGCGACTTATTTCTTATAAATTAAAACTTTGATCTACGTATAAGAAATATTGATCATATACTACATATTAAATAGTATTACAATGTAATTATTAAAAACAAAGTTCTTAAAACATAAAATTTAATTAGAAGAAAATCTATAACCTTTAATTAATTTTTTTTTCATGAAATTAGCAAATTTTTTTAAATTTTATTTTTATAGAAATTTTTCTCAAAATTTTATTTCTATAGAAAATTTTGTCAAAATTTTATTTCTATAGAAAATTTTGTCAAAATTTTATTTCTATAGAAAATTTTGTCAAAATTTTATTTCTATAGAAAATTTTGTCAAAATTTTATTTCTATAGAAAATTTTGTCAAAATTTTATTTCTATAGAAAATTTTGTCAAACTGAATTATATACGTATTTAATCGGCCGTTTTTATATCCTGCGCCACACTGTGGAACAGGGTATTATAAGTTAGTACATACGTTTGCAACACCCGGAAAGAGACGAGATAGACACATGGTGCCTTTGGTAATAATGCTCAGGGTGGGTCCCTGAGTCGATCTAGCCATGTCCGTCTGTCCGTCCGTCCGTCTGTCTGTGATCAAAGTCTAGGTCGCAGTTTAAGTCCAATCGCCTTCAAATTTGGCACAAGTTCCTGTTTTGGATCAGAATAGAACCCTGTTGATTTTGGAAGAAATCGGTTCAGATTTGGATATAGCTCCCATATATATATATATATATATATATATATATATATATATATATATATATATATATATATATATATATATATATATATATATATATATATATATATATATATATATATATATATATATATATATATATATATATATATATATATATATATATATATATATATATATATATATATATATATATATATATATATATATATATATATATATATATATCTTTCGTCCGATATGCACTTATATGGACCCAGAAGCCAGAGTTTTACCCTGATGTGCTTGAAATTTTGCACAAACATAACACTTGGTCGTATAGTCAAGTGTGCAAAATTTGATTTCAGATTTAGATATAGCTCCCATATATATCTTTCGCCCGATATGGACTTCTATGGCCCCAGAAGCCAGAGATTTACCCTAATTTGCTTGAAATTTTGCACCAGGAGAACAATAAGTACTATAGTCAGGTGTGCTAAATTTAATCGAAATCGGTTCAGATTGAGATATAGCTCCCATATATATCTTTCGCCCGATATGGACTTATATGGCCCCAGAAGCCAGAATTTTACCCTAATTTGCTTGAAATTTTGCACCAGGAGAACAATAAGTACTGTATGCTAAATTTTATTGAAATCGGTTCAGATTTAGATTTTCTGTCATATGACGATTTTCCGTCATATGACCACAGAGTTCAAAGTTGCAGTCCGATTTACGTGAAATTTTGCACAGGGAGTAGAATTAAAATACTAAGTATGCATGTCAAATTTGGTTGAAATCGGTTCAGTTTTCTATATAGCTTCCATATATATGTTTTTCCGATTTGGGCAAAAATTACCAAAATACCCACATTTGCCTTATAAAATCGCCACTGCTAAGTCGAAAACTTGTAAAAGTGTATCAAATTTTCCTTTATTTCTAATACATATCTATCGACAGATAAATCATAAATACACTTTTGCGAAGTTGTCTCCAAATTGGTTCAGATTAAAATATTTGCCATATTTTTTACTAACATAGTGTACCATCCCAGGACATTAGCCGACTTAAATTTTAAGTCTATAGATTATAAATTTTGTTCAGATGGAGTCAGATTTAAATGTATGTATTTGGGACAAAAACCTTTATATATAGCACCCAACACATTTGACGGATTTGATATAGTATCGAAAATGTGGATTTACAAAGTGGTGCAGGGTATAATATAGTTGGCCCCGCCCGACTTTAGACTTTCCTTACTTGTTTTTTTTTTTAATGTATACCCCGTATGGACTAACTTACAATTGAGAAGACGGTGTTAAGAAGTTTTAAGATACCTTGCTATCGGCAAGTGTTACAGCAACTCAAGTAATTCGATTGTGAATGACAGTTTTTAGTACAAGTTTCTATGCAATCCATGGTGGAGGATACATCAGATTCGGCCTGGCCGAACTTACGCCCGTATATACTTGTTCACATTGATTTTTAGGGACATAAAATTAGATTTTCATTTCAAAATGATTTTTGGGAAAAAGTGGTTGGTTGAAACGGTCATGCCGGCTATTTATCTAAAAAAAACGCCATCCACCGGTTTTAGAAAAATTTTCGATTTTTTTTTTTTTTTAAATCCGGGGCAACCCTTTCAATTTATCAATTTAAATTATTTTTTTATCAATTTAAATTATACTTAATTTAGTCAAAAAAGAACCTCAGATTATGACAAACAGCTGTAATATTGTTTGGTTTCCTTACTCGTGTACCTTAATAAAAATTAATATCTATCTATCTATCCCATTTAGGTGACCCATAGAATTTCTAAATTTCCTAACTAACTCACATTAATATTTACTGAAAATAAATACTCTAACAAATCTGTCAATAGTTATGTTCTATTATTGATGTTTCCGGTAAATAACACTAGGTTTAGTCGGAAGTTCAAAACAAACATAAACAAATGGCAAATTGTATTTTTGCTATGCATATGTGTTTGTAGTTCATTCACCGCTTTTTGACAGTTCAATGTTTGTCATTTTGCGTTGGCGAAGACAAACAATAACAAAAAAATAACTGGTTAGCCACAGATGCTACTGTCAAATTCTATCACAACATAACAGTAGTCAACATAGTGGACGCACACACACAAACGCGCGCGCGTTATACATGGACAAATGACCTACCATATGCATTGAGAAAAAACAATTGCTATCTAGAAAGTCTCCATTGCTTGCATATTAACTCTGTTGAGTAAATAGGCTCAGACTCGTTTTGAGTTGGTTGATGAGAATAGCAGCAACACAACAAATAATTTCATTGGTTAACACAAAAAAGTCAAACCATACTCTCTCACACAAATATACTCTCTTGCTATACAAAATGAAAAAGAGCTAAATACAATTTGAGTTAACTCAATCTCACACGCATACACATAAATACACTACCGTTTAAGTGGAAGAGGGAACAGTTGAAATTGAAACATCTCTTATAGGCTATATTTCATTCACCATATAACAAATGGGGTTTTGTTAACGCCCGTCTCCCTTTGTTTCTCACTAAACAACACACACACGCACACACACACACCCATAATGGAGTAGTTTCCTGTTTTGAGTGTGAAATTTCTATAAGAGATGAGTGTATGTGTTGTCTGGCAACGCCTTTCCTGTTAATGATTATTTTGAATACCAGAAGAGTATTGAGAGTATGTTTCTTGTTGTTGTTTTTAATATGTTTTATTTTGTATGTACGGTTGAATGTGTATACAATATATGTACATAGAGGTGTATCTACAACCCTATTTGACTGCATATGATGAGAATTGAAATTCTTGTCTACAGTAGAGTTTTACAAAAGACTGCTGGGGCTACAAGTATAGCATAGTATGTAAAGAGAGTAGTAGTACGAGTTGAGTAATGTCATTGCTATTAGCATAGGTGCGTGTGTTTGTAAATCTATTTCGAATTCTCCATTAGCGTGAATGTTAATTCCATCTCTCATAGATGTTCATCCCTGTATTTTCTTAGGCATGTTGTTATTTCGCTTCTACTTTCTTTTCTTCTACTTCTTGTGTTTCTTCTAATTACTGGTGTTGTACGAATATGTATACAGGTAAATGGACTATACCATTGCTGTTGTTTCTGCTGCTGTATTGTTGTTGCTATTTTGTTGAATTATTTAACGGATATGCTGTCGCGTTTGAACTTTCTTTTTATTCTCATTTAGCCAACCTAGGCTACTACTCATTATTTTAAGCTTTTCGAGTCATTTATGGCTTAAGGCAACATTGTTGGTAATTCTTGCCTCTGATTGTCGACCTGACAACACAGTGTTTCGAAAAAGTAGTGGATATATGCAGGTAATCTGATAATATTCTAGATTTTATTTGTTTATTTATTTATTTGTATATTTCTACACAGCAAGACAATGTCTTATAATTATAGTGCAGATTTCAATAGTTGAAATAATACACACAGAAAACAAATTTGTTGTGACAACCAATTTTTTTGCCAACCAATTTATTTGGTTCCATCTACTACCGGAATCTTACCGATAGAATTTGTTGCCTCAACCAATTGACAGTAAAATTGGCAGTCACAACCAATATAATTGTATTTGTTTTTTTTATGAGAGCCAACTATTGTTTGAAGTAACTGCCTTTTGAATTATCAGGGCAACCAATAAAATTGCTATCGGTACCCCATTTGAACCACGAACAGCATGCAAAATTATGCAAAAAAATCATTATTTATTTTTAGTACTTTATTGTTCAATAATATAAAGGCATAAATAATACATATTTAGATATAAAATTTTTTGTAATACTAATCCGATTTTATTGTTTCCTTCAAATCGCAATGTATCTTTCGAGTTATCTTCCGAATCTATTTTGTGCGGGGTGTATGGGGAAATAATCGTAACGTTCTTTTCCTCCTGTAGCTACCGCCAAGATTTTGTTGTTGAGTGAGTTGCTACGTAGACCCAATGGTTTTTGATGGGTAACGTTCAGATGTCCCGAAACGGCTACCATTGCGTATACATTTAGACAAATCCATTATTTAAGATTGAAGGACAAGGAGCCGTCGAAACAATGAACTTACTTCTTTTTATTTCGTTTTGGCGATGGATGGATTAGCAGTATTCAGATTTTATTCGTATATACTATACATATTTGCTGAAATGTAAATTTTCAAAATATTATCGGTTTATTGACATTTAATATTCTACTTACCTTTTTAACAATTTTACTCACATTGAAGTTGATATATCCAAATATTGGTTGCAGCAACAATCAGTTTTTAAATCTGTTGAAACAACCAAATTATCTGCTGTACAGACTTTTTGTCAGTTTTGCTGACACTTTGGGAAAATAAATCAATCAACACAACAGAGCGGTACACAATGAAATTTGTTTTTAATGAATTGAGTTACAACGACCAATATTTGGTCGTTACTAATAGCATTTGATAGCATTGATATTTTATTGGTTATATCAACCACCAAACGAAAGAAATAACAAACATATGATCCACACAACTAAAAATAATGTATCTGAACTATCTTTCTGTTATCCTGCTCGAATTCCAACCAACCATTTCTCTGGGTGTATCCATCTTAACTAGGATTACAATAATTAATATAATGAGAAATTTTATCAAAAATTGAGGAAAAACATTTCTTTTAAATAGTAATAATTTATATAATTAATGATTTTTGAAAAGTAAAATGTTATTAGTATTTATAATAATATCATAGAAAATTTAACATTTAAATGCAAAGACGTGATAGTATGTTAAAAAGACGTTTATGAAGGACAAGATAGATGTAAATTCCGATACAATTGAAGTATTCGCTTTTTAAAAATAAAGGGGTTGCTGATGCTTTGTATGTTGCTTGGTAATGTGTTCCAAAGACGTATTGTACTGATAAAGAAATGCCATTCGGAAACAAGACATCGACGCCTAAATGGTATTATTTTTCTTCCTCTGCTTGATCTTGTGAATCTCAATTTGCAATACAAGTTATCCGGTGTCCGTTTTACTATAAGTTTCTGCAAAAATATCAAAGCCTTTGAATTGAGGAGAGTCTTAAAACTAAATCCATACAGAGAATTCGCTAGATGGGTGACACGTTGTCGCCTATTCAGTCCATTCACATAACGGATGATGCTATTGAAGGCAACGTTTAACCTTCGTAGACTCCCCGAGTCACAATTAGCAAAAAGTTCACAGCCATAAATCAGTCCTGGTACCAGTAAAGTTTTCGCCAAGAGAATTCGTATGTTCAGTGGCGTATAGGAATGGCTAAACCACAGTGCTCTTAACCTAGCATAAGTCTGGCCGCAGCAGAATTGACATGATCTGTCCAACTAAGTGAACTATTGAAAATTACTCCTAAATTCTTCGCTCTGGTGACAACATCCACCTTCTGATCATTTATAATAATATCCGGTGCATGTGGGTGGAAATGCTTGTTTCTGTGTATTATAAGGCATTTCGATTTCGCAGGGTTCAGCAATAATCCGTTAGCCTTCGCCCAATTAAATACACGGTTAAGATCATTGTTAAGCCTCTCTACAGTGTCCCTGATACTGCCAACATGACAGTCTTGCAATGCTCTAATTGTAGGGGGAGATCGTTGGCATATAGTGAGAATAATAACGGACCTATAATGGACCCCTGTGGCACACTCTTATATACAGGTAGAGGTCCCGATCTATCGCCTCCACTATAAACTGTTTGAATCCTGTCCTTAAGGTACGTCGTAATCAGGTCCAATGCGATTGATGTGAATTTAAAGAAACGTCTCAATTTCATGGCCAGATTTTGATGATCAACAGAATCAAACGCTTTTGAGTGGACCAGAAATACAAGAAATCCAACTTTGTTGTCATTAATATCTCCTCTCAACGATTCTGAAACCTCCGCCAGGGCAGTGATGCAACTATGGTCCGGGCGAAACCCAGACTGCCTACCAGTCAACAGTGACTCCCGGTGAAGATATTCTGACATCTGAGAGTGCAATATCTTCTCGAAGACCTTAGACAAGTAGCAGAGTATAGATATGGGACGGAAATCCAAATTAGATTTAGGAACCGGAATGATTTTTGCATGTTTCCACATAGCAAAAATCATTCCGGTCTGGGTTTCGCCTGGACCATAGTTGCAGATTCTTACGTGAAAGTCGATCAAGTATATAAGCGTGTGTACAAAAAATATTGCGTGATTTAATTGTGTTGAAGATTTCGTTTCTTTCTTTTTTCGCTCACACTGAAAAAAATATTTACGTGATATTAAAGATTACGCAACATCAATTTTATGATACGCACACTATGAAGGACAAATTTATTTAAAATAATGACATTTTAATTTAATGAAAGTTTATAATCTTTGCTTCAATTTTTTTTGCATTAAGTTTTTCAAAATTTGCGTTTCTTCGTTAAAGTTGCATGTCTTTAAACTAAGGCAAATTTTCCTTAAAGTAAATAAACACATTTTTTGATTTAAAGAAATCGTCCTTAAATTAACTGAACTATTGAATCTTTAGATTTAAGATAAAAACGCTTAAAATATAGGCTAAGACTTATTTTGAGGATTTAGCATCTTTGGTTTAAAGTTTTTTTTTTTTTTTTTTGGAATTAAGAAAATATTTTTTACTTTGAAGTATCCATTGAAATTTGGATTTTTAAACTGGCATTTGTACGTGAATAGCTTTATTAATATACCGAAAATATAAAATGAAAATTCGATAAATGCGATGTGTATCCTAATTTTAATTTTATAAATCCTAGATTTAAAGCGAGATAGGTCGCAAAAAAATTCCTTACCCACATCCACCACATCCTACACGGAATCGCACAAACCCACATCTTTAGCTCGGAATCAATTCCAAAATACTTAAAGGAAGGTCAAAATCTTGGGAGCCACCGTGGTGCAATGGTTATCATGCCCGCCTTGCATACACAAGGTCGTGGGTTCGATTCCTGCTACGACCGAACACCAAAAAGTTTTTCAGCGGTGGATTATCCCACCTCAGTAATGCTGAGGGTTTCAAAGCTTCTCTAAGTGGTTTCACTGGAATGTGGAAAGCCGTTCGGACTCGGCTATAAAAAGGAGGTCCCTTGTCATTGAGCTTAACATGGAATCGGGCAGCACTCAGTGATAAGAGAGAAGTTCACAACTGTGGTATCACAGTGGACTGAATAGTCTAAGTGAACCTGATACATCGGGCTGCCACATAACATAATTTAACTTAAGGTCAAAATCTTTGGATCCAAGTAAACTTTTTTGTTGAGCGCACACAGATAAAAAAATGTCTGTGTGAGCGAAGAATTTTATGAATTAAACGTGGTTCTACACGGACGAAAAATACTGTTTTTCATATGTTTCGGTGTAAAAATTATATGTTTGGAACTCAAGTTTTTTAACACAATATTTTTAAGTGCAAACATATAATGTTCATAAACTAGCATAACATGTTTGGGATATAAAATGTTTGTAAATATAATATGCTTAGATGCAAACGTATATTAATTTAGAAATAGCCTATAAACATATATGAGAAAGAGAGACCTAGAGAGTATGCTGCAAGTAAAATATTGGAAGTAACCAATTGGCGCCTTAAAAATATATCCAAACAAAGAAAATTTCATTAAAATTTTTTACTACCTGTGTATGCCCTAAAGTGAAACATAATAAGTTTGAACAATACAAACAATATGTTGTTTGGACCAATCCTGAAAATATATATGCTTGAAACAAAATGTCTTTGGGGTATATGTTACAGAAGCGATTTTTTGAGGGTGTACAACTCTACAAATTTGTAACTTCAATGCTAACTAAAGATGAAAAAATGTTTCGTATAATTCTCAATAAATATTAAGAGCGAATTACAGCGGTGTTAATGTGTTTATGATTTTTTTCTTTACTTTTACGTAATTTTTGTTTTTATGCGAAGGAAGAATTTTGTAAATGGTAGTTAAAAATCAACAATGTCAGTAAATTGGTGTTACTTTAACAAAAAAACTTTTGGAAGTTCTTCCAAAGGCACAACTTTGAAAGCACATCCAAAAATGTCCTCCCAAAGATGTTTTTATTTTAACTGCATAGTTAAATTTTAGTCAAATTTTTTAGGTTAATTTTTTTTTTATAATTTGCTTTTTTTATATTTAAATTTTAGTAATTTTAATTGTAACTTTGTTTGTTTGAAACAGAGTAATGGAATACATTTTTTCGAATTTTGTCGAATTTTTGAATATATTTGAGGTCAAACGTTTCAGACTAGCGTTAGAATGCATTAAAATCATACAAAAATATAAAAACATATTTATTTGGCAAAATATCATAAAATGATTTAATTCATTTTGAGGTCAAAGATAAAATACGAATGCAAATTTTGCTTAGCATAGAAGACGCATTTCTCTAATATAAAGTTTTTTTCCTTGTCCAAAAGTCGATAAACATTTCAATGAAGTCGTATTGTCCTTATAATTAAGTGATTTGACTTAATAATGGGTATCATAACATGAAAGAAAAAATGTTTGGGCTAAGGCCAACTTGACTTTAATAATTCAGAAAAATTATTTAAATTGAATTAAATGGTCTTTAAATTTGTTGTCTTTTTGCAGCAAAAAATCGTTCAAATATAGGACATGTTTTTCAACACTTTATTTTAAAGACGTTTTTACTTGAAACATACTCTACTGGAAGTCGAGTCTTAATTTGGAAAAAAAGTTCTCATTAACTCGTTTTTAAAGGACTTTGAAAAAAACTGAAAAATCGAAAAATTAAATTTTGCTTCCTAGAAGCAAGTACACAAAACCCAAATTTAAAAGAGAATTGTGTCTTAAAAGTATCCTTACTTGTATTCTCCGCTTCTTTGGCTCAGAATCAATACCAACATTTTTTAATTAAAGACAAAATCTTTGGAACCTGACATGCTTTTTTTTCAGTGCACAATATTATTAAATTCGAAATTTTCCTAAAATAGTTTATCATTTTCTAAAATGAGTAAATTTTATTTAAATTGTATCTATCTTTAACTTTGTATAGCGTTAAAGACATCTTAAATATTTTAACCTCAAAACACTGTGTTGGCTGGTAGTGATGTCAGTAGAACTTTCATTATTCTTTTTAAGTACAACTTGACTTTTCCTACTAATTCAATGTCATTAGTACGAGCGAGAGATAGCATCATTATGCATGTATTTGTAATTACGTATTTTTAATATAACAGATATTTTCCAGTTACGGTTACAAGATATATGTACATGGAAAAATATCTTCACATTAAAAAAAAAATAAACCCTCTAGGCCATTAAAGTCAATTTAACTCTGTGTTAGTTCAAGGAATAATTTTGTTTTGAGAAACTTTCCTTGACTTTAATAATTTTTTGCGTAAGTCAGTTAAATGAATTAAAAAATGACGCAAAAATTTTACACAAATGATTTACTATATTTACTATATTCTCACAAAATATTTCAAGATTTCTTAAAAGTTGTCACTTTTATCACAAATGCGGCCATCTTGTACTTCTTATGACGCTAAAGATATTTTTGCAAATTTGAACACCAATTTTTTTCAAAATACGAATTATATCTAATAATTATTCTTTTCGAAAACTATTTACTTATTTTTGTGAAAGTGGCGTTTGTGTTAACGCCACTTTTAAAACAAACCTAAATGTAAGTGATCGATAAACTAAACATCTAATGGACAGATTTTGACTAAATTTCAGACGGATGCTTCCGATATGACCATTAATTATAATTTACATTCCAATATTATTATCAGTGCCCATTCAATTATGTGCCCATTGCAATATAAAAAGGAAGCATTAAATATAAAAAGGAAGCAGCAGGCTTATATTGCCTTTTTCTAACGCAGAAAGCAAATTTTCGCAGATATATTTCCTTGGTAATTCTGAAACCGAAGTCATAACATTGTAGAATTATTACAAAATAAATTCCATCAGCATAACAAATTTGGGCAATTATTGAAACTTGTAATAAATAAACCGAATCATCCGATAATCACATTACAATAGTTATAAAAGCTGATAAAACACCAAAGATTTTGACCTTCTCTTAAGGATTTTGGTATTGATTCCGAGACAAAGATGCGACTTTTTTAAACCAAAGACATTTTTTTAGCGACTTATCTGAAATGTTCTATAGAAATAAAATTTTGACAAATTTTTTTATAGAAATAAAATTTTGACAAAATTTTCTATAGAAATAAAATTTTGACAAAATTTTCTCTGGAAGTCACATTTTGACAAAATTTTCTATAGAAATAAAATTTTCTATAGAAATAAAATTTTGACAAAATGTTTTATTAAAATAAAATTATGAGAAAATTTTCTATAAAAATAAAATTATGAGAAAATTTTCTATAAAAATAAAATTTTGACAAAATTTTCTATAGAAATAAAATTTTGACAAAATTTTCTAAAGAAATAAAATTTTGACAATATTTTCTATAGAAATAAAATGTTGAGAAAATTTTCTATAGCAATAAAATTAAAAAAAAATTCCTATAGAAAAAAAATTGACTAAATTTTCTATAGAAATAAAATTTTGACAAAATTTTCTAAAGAAATAAAATTCTGACAATATTTTCTATAGAAATACAATTTTGAGAAAATTGTCTATAGCAATAAAATTTTGACAAAATTTTCGATATAAATAAAATATTGGCAAAATTTTCTATAGAAATAAAATTTTCACAAAATTTTCTATAGAAATAAAATTTTCACAAAACTTTCTATAGAAATAATTTTTTTCGTTTTGTTATTCTTGTTTTTTTCCTTTAATCATTGTTGTTGTTTTTGATTTCAGCTTAAAACCATGCATTGAATAACCTACAAGTGTAGCTTAACCAACAGAGGAAAAGAATGTTTGTCAAATTTATTTGGGCAAAGCCCTATCGACTGCAAGATGGTTGGATGGACGCACGTTTCGGAATTACCACATTCCTCATCAGCATCCTCTACTTGCAACAAAACTATCAACCAATTATCAGAATAAATTCAGGCAGTTTACTAAACCCAAAAGTGTACCACACTTGAACCTTCCGAAAAAAGGTTTTACATGATAGCCGGCTTATGCTGAAATAAATTCATATAAACGTGCGTCCATCCAACCATCTTGCAGTCTATAGGGCTTTGCCTACATAAATTTGTCAAACATTATTTTCCTCTGTTGGTTAAGCTACACTTGTAGTTTAGTTAATGCATGATTTTAAGCTGAAATCAGAAATAAAATGTTGACAAAATTTCCTAAAGAAATAAAATTTTGACAAAATTTTCTAAAGAAATAAAATTTTGACAAAATTTTCTATAGAAATAAAATATTGACAAAATTTTCTATAGAAATAAAATATTGACAAAATTTTCTATAGAAATAAAATTTTGATAAAATTTCCTATTGAAATAAAATTTTAACAAAATTTAAAAAAAAAATAAAATTTTAACAAAATTTTATATAGAAATAAAATGTTGACAAATTTTTCTATAGAAATAAAAAATTGACAAAATTTTCTATAGATATAAAATTTTCACAAAATTTTCTATAGAAATAAAAAATTGACAAAATTTTCTATATAAATAAAATTTTGACAAAATTTTCTATAGTAATAAAATTTTGAGAAAATTTTTTATTGGAAAATTTTTTATAGAAATAAAATTTTGAGAAAATTTTTTATAGAAATAAAATTTTGAGAAATTTTTTAATAGAAATAAAATTTGGAGAAAATTTTTTATAGAAATAAAATTTTGAGAAAATTTTGTATAGGAATGAAATTTTAACAAAATTTTCTATAGAAATAAAATTTTGACAAAATTTTCTATAGAAATAAAATTTTGATAAAATTTTCTAAAGAAATAAAATTTTAAAAAATTTAGCTATAGAAATAAAATTTACAAAATTTTCTAAAGAAATATAATTTTCACAAAATTTTCTATAGAAATAAAATTTTGACAAAAATTTCTATAGTAATAAAATTTTGACAAAATTTTCTATAGAAATAAAATTTTGACAAAATTTTCTAAAGAAATAAAATTTTAAAAAATTTAGCTATAGAAATAAAATTTTTACAAAATTTTCTATAGAAATACAATTTTGATAAAGTTTTCTATAGAAATACAATTTTGACAAAATTTTCTATAGAAATAAAATTTTGACAAAATTTTCTATAGAAAAAAAATTTTGAAAAAATTTTGACAAAATTTTCTATAGAAATAAAATTTTGAAAAAATTTTGTATCGAAATAAAATTTTGAAAAAATTTTCTAAAGAAATAAAATTTTGACAATATTTGCTATAGAAATAAAATTTTGACAAAATTTTCTAAAGAAATAAAATTTTGACTTTCTATAGAAATAAAATTTTGACAAAATTTTCTATAGAAATAAAATTTTGAAAAAATTTTCTATAGAAATAAAATGTTGACAAAATTTTCTATAGAAATAAAATTTTGACAAAATTTTCTATAGAAATAAAATTTTGCCATAATTTTCTATAGAAATAAAATTTTGACAAAATTTTCTATAGAAATACAATTTTGATAAAATGTACTACAGAAATAAAATCTATTTAAAAATGGAAGAGTTCTGTTTACTTTGTTACTAACGGTTAGCTTTAACATTTGTCTTATCTGGTAACACTAAATTCGTAAAACATAATTTTTTTGACTTGTTAATAGCGAATCTAGATATAGTTAAACCCCCATTAAAGAAAACTCAAAGTTCATGCACCAAAGATGATGACAAACAATAAAAAAATAATAGCAGTCCAAACACTAAGGCGTCAAACCAAACAAAACACATTAAATGATATTCGATAGTTTGCGATGTAAATAAATGAGAAGATGATGATGGTGCTGAAACAAGAACAACAACATCAACATAAACACATGTTTAACAGTTACAAAGAAACTTTTTTCAAAAGGAAATATGATATAGCCAACCAGAGAGCCAACGCTCATTTGCTACTTTTAAAAATAAGGACCCAATGTCATATAAAATTGTTGCTGTTTTTGTTTTTTTTTGTATTGCACTTTGAAATCCTGACCAGACAATATTAAAATCCCATAAAAGACCAACGAAATGGAGAACCAATATAAATTACTTCCAATACAAGAAAGAACGAAAAAACTCTAAAGTAAACAAATAATAAAAAGAAAAGAAAAAATAAAAATAAAATTTACTTTTGAGATCCATTTCCATTTGTGAAGATTTTAGCTGGTATTGATGTAGTTGAATACTGCTACTGTTGACAGGGATGACGATGTGGCTGGTATATGGTCACACCATTCAAATCCATAAAGCATAGTAATTTGTGAGCGACCAGTGTCACAGACTATAAAATATTTGTATGTGAAGACTTCAGGCACCACCAAATAAAATCAGTTGAATGATGACAAAAACAAAAGTTAATCCAAAGAAGTGTTTACATTGGAAAAATGGTGAAGGCGTACAATGATTATATTTTTATGTTTAGGCAACTCCAAACATTTTTTTTCAAAAATCACCAAAAACTATATTAAAAGCATTTTATTCAAGCTCCAATGATTTTTAATTGAAGTAATTATCGTAAAATATTTGTTTAAGGCACTTTTTGGAATTTTCAATTATTTTTTATTCTTGGGATTTTAATGCTTTAGCTTTTTTATAGCACTCTTATTTTTTATGATTGGCAAAATTCAAAATTATGATGCATGATGTTAGCTTAAATGTCTTTTACAGGGATGAATTATTGCATGGAAGAGGGTTGCCAGATATTTGCGATATAAATTCGATATGCGCCTTTACCGTTACCGTTTGATAATTTGATATAATTTCCGATTTCGGTCTATAACCTTTTAGTTTTGTGTGTTTTTTTATTTTTAATTTATAGAGTAGCAATATTTGTATTTTGTTATAAAATTTTAATTTAATTATTTATTAATTCTTGCACAACATTTTCCTTATAATAATGATTTTTATTTTTAATATAAACAATTTTTTTTTTATAATTTTTTGCAAATATTTGTATATTGTAATAAAATGTGTATTAAATTATTTAAATCTGGTGGGTATGTGTTTTTAATTTTTTTGTAGAATATATTTGTTTTTGTAATAAAGATTTTTAATTTCAATACAAGCGATTTGATTTTTTCCAATTTGTTTTTCAATTAGATACAATTATTTATCATTCAAATTATTGAAATTTTTTATCAAAATATTTAAAATTTCCCGTTAGTTGTTAACCACTTATAATTGTAAAGAATCGCCGTTATTTGCTTGGAATTTATTTGAAATTCAAATTTCAATACGCTTAGCCCGTTATTTAATTATGATGATGGTGATGTTTTGGTGGTGTTGTCGTATACTCGTCAGTCAATGCAACTGAATTCACGAAACGGTAACGAGAACTAAATGCAGCTCCCCAGATTTGTTAAATCAAAAAATTTGTCTTAACAACCACCAATAAAAGCAATAACTACTACAGTCACCACCACCACATCAAACTGAGCCCATTCTCTTGCTCTTCTACCATCATCATCATCTCCACATTGTGTCGATGTTCTCATAAAAATACAAAACAATACCCTAAACTCAACCATCATCGTCTTCGTCACCATTATTGTTATTATTTTCATTTTCTTTGTTGTTGTTTTTGTTTTAATATTAATTATTATTATTTTTATCGTTCACTACAATACACAGTAAGCTAGTAAAACCCCTAACCCACTGCAGCAACAACAACAACAACAATTTGAACAAAGTACATTCTTGAATATATTCTCTCTCTCTCTCTCTCACACACACATATACATACGTTCTTAAAGACTGCATCAAAGTAAAAGTAAAGCTTAAATTGCAATTACATCAAAAACAAATTTTTTTTTTTTTTTTTGGTCTACTACTTGAAAGTTTTATTTTCCAATGTCGCCTTCAACTCGGGCAATGTCATTTTTTATGTTCTCTCATGATAACATTGTTGTATGTGTATAGTCTAATCAATGTAAATAGTTCCAACACTATAGCAATAATAAAGTATTAACGGTTATTATGCCACCATGTATATTGAAAATCTACATCAAAGTAAACAGGTAATGCTGCCTGACCAATTGGCGCTTTCTCGTATAAACAGTGTTGCCCAACCAGAGGCTCGCCGTTTGAAAATATCTTGATTTTTGGGGAAGCAATTGTGGCAACACTGCTCCAAAGGTCAGTACTATGTTCGTGTGTTACAGGTGAAGATCAAAACCAAAAGTGCAAAATAAAACTCAGCATATTTTCTAGGGCATGATAAAAAGCAATAGTTTTCTTCCTTTAAAATAGCATGGTAGAGAGTTAATTAACCCAGAGAATGAATATGATCTCCTCCAACCTGTTTCAGGAGCTTAATGCTATTTTTAAACCGGGAAACATTTAAGTTAATTATCGGAATAATTTTATTTTCTCGGAAATTATTTAACTGATATCGGTAAGCATACGAGGGCGGTTCGGAAACTTCTTAGCCTATCAATGAGAGAGAATAGTTAGTTTTTCAAAAATATTTTTATTTTTCGATATAATCTCCTGAAACTTCAATACACTTAGTCCAACGCTTTTCTAGCAATTCTATCCCTTGATTAAAGTAGTTTTCGTCAAGGTCTTCAAAATAGTGGTTTACAACTGTAATTGCATCTTCATTTGAGGTAAAACGCTTGCCAGCATGGAAGTTTTTAGATTTGGGAACAAGTAAAAGTCACTGGGAGCTAAATCAGGTGGGTGGTCAAGCAACTCGTACTTTAACAGCCAGTAAGCCAGGACGTTTTTCTCGAATTTGTACATTTAATTGATCCAAAAGGTTGCAATAGTACTCTAAATTTATTGTTTTACCCTTTTGCAGATAGTCAATCAATAAAATACCTTTGAAGTCCCAAAAAACCGTTGTCATAACCTTACCAGCCGATTGAATTGTTTTTGCCTTTTTTGGGGCACTTCCTCCAGCTTCAGTCCATTGTTTGGATTGATCTTTTGTCTCTGGAGTATAGTGGTGGTTTTGACAAAAAATTCTATTGAAATAAAATTTTGACACCATTTTCTATTCAAATAAAATTTTGACAAATCTTTCTATTCAAATACCATTTTGACAAAATTTTCTATACAAATAAAATTTTGACAAAATTTTCTATTCAAATAAAATTTTAACAAAATTCTCTATAGATATAAAATTTTGACAAAATTGTTAATAGAAATGAAATTTAGACAAAATTTTCCATTGAAATAAAAGTTTGACAAAATTTTCTATAGAAGTAAAATTTTGAAAAAAATTTTTTATAGAAATAAAATTTTGACAAAATTTTCTATAGAAATAAAATTTTGACAAAATATTCTATAGAAATAAAATTTAAACAAAATTTTCTATAGAAATAACATTTTGACAAAATTTTCTATAGAAATAACATTTTGACAAATTATTTATAGAAATAAAATTTTGACAAAATTTTCTATAGAAATAAAATTTTGACAAAATTTTCTATAGAAATAAAATGCGGACAAAATTTTCTATAGAAATAAAATTTTGACAAAATTTTCTATAGAAAAAAATTTTGACAAAATTTTCTATAGAAATAAAATTTTGACACAATTTTCTATAAAAATAAAATTTTGATAAAAGTTTCTATAGAAACAAAATTTTGACAAAATTTTCTATGGAAATAAAAATTTAACAAAATTTTCTATAGAAATAAAATTTTGACAAAATTTTCTATAGAAATAAAATTTTGCCAAAATTTTCAATAGAAATAAAATTTTGGCAACATTTTCAATAGAAACAAACTTTTGACAAAATTTTCTACGGAAATAAAATTCTGACAAAATTCTCTATAAAAATAAAATTTTGACAAAATTTTCTATAGAAATAAAATTTTAACAAAATTTTCTATAGAAATAAAAGTTTGACAAACTTTTCTATAGCAATAAAATTAGAAATAAATTTTTGACAAAATTTTTATAGAAATAAAATTTGGAAAAAAATTTCTATAGAGATAAAATTTTGACAAAATTTTCTATAGAAATAAAATTTTGAAAAAATGTTCTATAGAAATAAAATTTTGACAAAATTTCCTGTAGAAATAAAATTTTGTCAAAATTTTCTATAGAAATAAAATTTAAACAAAATTTTCTATAGAAATAAAAGTTTGACAAAATTTCCTATAGAAATAAATATTTGACAAAATTTTCCATAGAAATAAAATTTTGACAAAATTTTTTATAGAAATAAAATTTAGACAAAATTTTCTATAAAAATAAAATTTAAACAAAATTTTCTATAGAAATAAAATTTTGACAAAATTTTCTATAGAAATAAAATTTTAACAAAATTTTCTATAGAAATAAAAGCTTGACAAAATTTTCTATAGAAATAAAATTTTGACAAAAATTTTCTATAGAAATAAAATTTTAACAACATTTTCTATTGAAATAAAATGTTGACAAAATTTTCTATAGAAATAAAATTTTTACAAAATTTTCTATAGAAATAAATTTTTGACAAAATTTTCTATAGAAATAAAATTTTGACAAAATATTCTATAGAAATAAAATTTAAACAAAATTTTCTATAGAAATAAAATTTAGACAAAATTTTCTATAGAAATAAAATTTTGACAAAATTTTCTATAGAAATAAAATTTTGACAAAAATTTTCTATAGAAATAAAATTTTAAGAACATTTTCTATAGAAATAAAATTTTGACAAAATTTTCTATACAAATAAAATTTTAACAAAATTTTCTATAGAAATAAAATTTTGACAAAATTTTCTATAGAAATAAAATTTTGCCAAAATTTTCAATAGAAATAAAATTTTGGCAACATTTTCAATAGAAACAAACTTTTGACAAAATTTTCTACGGAAATAAAATTCTGACAAAATTCTCTATAAAAATAAAATTTTGACAAAATTTTCTATAGAAATAAAATTTTAACAAAATTTTCTATAGAAATAAAAGTTTGACAAAATTTTCTATAGAAATAAAATTTTGACAAAAAATTTTCTATAGAAATAATATTTTAATAACATTTTCTATTGAAATAAAATGTTGACAAAATTTTCTATAGAAATAAAATTTTTACAAAATTTTCTATAGAAATAAATTTTTGACAAAATTTTCTATAGAAATAAAATTTTGACAAAATATTCTATAGAAATAAAATTTAAACAAAATTTTCTATAGAAATAAAATTTAGACAAAATTTTCTATAGAAATAAAATTTTGACAAAATTTTCTATAGAAATAAAATTTTGACAAAATTTTCTATAGAAATAAAATTTAGAAAAAATTTTCTATAGAAATAAAATTTTGACAAAATTTCCTATAGAAATAAAATTTTGACAAAATTTCCTATAGAAATAAAATTTTCATAAAATTTTCTATAGAAATTAAATTTAGACAAAATTTTCTATAGAAATAAAATGTTGACAAAATTTTCTATAGAAATAAAATTTTGACAAAAATTGTCTATAGAAATAAAATTTTAAGAACATTTTCTATAGAAATAAAATTTTGACAGCATTTCCTATAGAAATAAAATTTTGACAAAATTTTTTATTGAAATAAAATTTTTATAGAAATAAAATTTTGACAAAATTTCCTATTGACTTTTCTATAAAAATAAAATTTTGATAACTTTTTCTATAAAAAATAAAATGTTGACAAAATTTTCTATAGAAATAAAATTTTGACAACATTTCCTACAGAAATAAAATTTTGACAACATTTCCTATAGAAGTAAAATTTTGACAAAATTTTTTATTGAAATAAAATTTTGACAAAATTTTTATAGAAATAAAATTTTGACAAAATTTTTTATAGAAATAAAATGTTGACAAAATAAATAGAAAAAAATAAAATGTTCTATAAAAATAAAATGTTGACCAAATTTTCTATAAAAATAAATTTTTGACAAAATTTTTATAGAATGCACGGCTGGACCACTTCTTTCAAAATGAACCTGGACTAAAGCCATTTAATGCCCGCACAGTGCTAGAACTCACCGATGCTCCAAGAAAGTTAGACTAGAAAATAAAATGATCGTGTTTACTTGCCAAAAATGTCAGCCAAAAATGTTCAACTTCGGTTGGCCACTAGAACTCAATCGCTGCAGATGGTAGTGGTGTGGGCCACCGTAACGGCCGATGTTCGATCCCTGCTGCTAGGAATCGGTAATGGGGTTAAAATAAATGCCGAATGTTATTGGGAGAATGTCCTAAAGACAGTATTGAAGCCTCGGGCAGACAAACATTTCGGCCGGAGGCCATTCCAACAGGACTCAACACCATCTCACTCAAAACCCGTCAACAATGAAAGAAGGCTTAATAACGAAATTCCTCCTGTATGAAGCCGAAAAATTTGTTTATCAAATCTTTCCACAATTTGATCGAAAAAGTGTTAAAGCATTGATTGTGTACAATTGCATATTTTAATTGATTCAAAAAATTAAGCGGGGAAAAAAGCAAATTCTCGGCATTAAAATTTGTAATCCTAACATAGAATAAGGCTGCACCGTCCTCATTACCATTATACGCTACGTTGAAAAAAAATTGATCTAATGTCACAATTTGCACAATATAAAAAAATGAAAAATTCTTTAAAATAAAAAATATTGAAATAAGTATTTCTTTCAATTTTGTGTTCCTCCGCTAATGTGGTATGTCTTTGAAGTAAAGCAAAGTTTCCTTAAAGTTAAGAAATCCTTTTTGATTTAAAGATTATAATCTTTAAATACAACATAGATATTGAATCTTTGGATTAAAAATAAAAAAGCTTCCAAATACACTTAATTTAAAAATATATTTGTACTTCGAAGTATCTGTTATAATTTGGAGTTTTAAACTCGCATTTATTGGAATGTGAAAAAATCGATAAAATAATCTTCATCCTAATTTCCCCCCCAAAAATTGCCTTTATTTTAAAGCAGCGCCATTATTACCAAAATTCTAAAGAAAAGGGCAAAATCTTTGGAGTAACAAGTAAACTTTTTTTGAGTGTATAAAGAAATGAAATATTCATATTTTAATCTTTCAATAACCACCGATATGTTCACACTATAATTCTACCATAATCAATATCATTGCATAAACTTTTTAAAATAAATAACTTCCCCCTTTTCATCGTTTGGAGTTTGGAAAAAAATATACACACCTCTTTAGCCACTTTTCAAACAAAGGTTTCTTATCTCTGTCATGGCGTTGTCCGTGACTTTTGTCGAATTTGCAAAATGCAACCGAAAAAAGATAAAAAAGAACAAATGAAGTCAAATGAAAATTTTAACTCGAAAATTTCTCTTGAAGTCGTAGCTCTGTGTTGTTTTTGTAGTTGTTTTTTTTTTTTTGTGAAAACCAAGAACTTTCTTTTTATATTTTTGCAGACTGTGTTATATGGCAAAGTCACCATATGTTTTTGGTGCTCTAGATTTACTTTTCAATTCACTTCGTTGAGGTCTATTTTCAATGTCACTGCTTTTACTTTCTTCTTCGAAAAAATGACATCGTTTGCTTATTTTTTTTTTTGCTATAATGTTAAATTGCAAAATGATGCATTATTACTTACATAAGATTCGAATAAATATGAAGGTGTATGTATTCCAGTGTATAGTATATTCACAAAAGTTTAGGTATGCCACTTGAGATTTTAATTTTGAATTGAATTTTGAATCCAAAAAATTTTGACAAAATTTTCTATACACACAAAAAAATTTCACGAAAATTTTTCCAATTAAAATTTTAATTGAGTTTTAAAAACTATTCAATTAAAAATTTAATTGATTCAACACATTTTTTAATTGAAACAAAAATCAATCACAAAAATAATAGTATCAATTAATTTTTTAATTGGATCAATTAACTATGTAATTGACCTTCAATTAATGTTTTAATTGATACTATCATTTCTGTGATTGAAGACATTTCAATTAAAAATTAATTGGATCAATTAATTTCGTGATTGAATCAGAAAAAATTTTTTTTGTGTGTAGAAATGAAATTTGGACAAAAATTAGATATACAATTTTAACAAAATTTTCTATGAAATAAAATTTTGACAAAATTTTCTATAGAAATAAAATTTTGACAAAATTTTCCATAGAAATAAAATTTTGACAAAATTGTCTGTAGAAATAAAATTTTGACAAAATTTTCTATAGAAATAAAATTTTGAACAAATTTTCTATAGAAATAAAATTTTGACCAAATGTTATATAGAAATAAAATTTTGACCTAATTTTCTATAGAAATACAATCTTGACCAAATTTTCTATAGAAATAAAATTTTGACAAAATTTTCTATTGAAATAACATTTTAACAAAATTTTCTATTCAAATAAAATTTTGACAAAATTTTCTGTAGAAATAAAACTTTGACAAAATTGTCTATAGAAATAAAATTCTGACAAAATTTTCTATAGAAATAAAATTTTGACAAAATTGTCTGTAGAAATAAAATTTTGACAAAATTGTCTGTAGAAATAAAATTTTGACAAAATTTTCTATAGAAATAAAATTTTGACAAAATTCTCTTTAGAAATAAAATGTTTACCTAATTTTCTATAGAAATAAAATTTTGACAAAATTTTTTATAGAAATAAAATTTTGACCAAATGTTCTATAGAAATACAATTTTGACAAAATTTTCTGCAGAAATAAAATTTTTACAAAATTTTCTATAGAAATAAAAATTTTGACAAAATTTTTCAATTGAAATAAGATTTTGACAAAATTTTCTGTAGAAATAAAATTTTGACAAAAATTTCTATAAAACTAAAATTTTGACAAAAGTTTTTATAGAAATAAAATTATGAGAAACTTTACTAAAGAAATAAAATTTTAATAAAATTTCATATAGAAATTTAATTTAATTATACAATGTAACAAAACGAAATAAAAATAAGATTAAGGGACTTGTAAGTTATATGAAAAGATGATGTACAGTGGGAGAAAATATGATTCAATTTGTAAGAGGAAATTTCCCAAATGTTTTCTCCATAAGGAGTTAGCATAAAGGGCCCAAAATTGAGTCATCTCTCCCAGCCAGATCTATACTAAAGGCTGTGGAAAGGTTCATTCGCCCGAACCGAAACATGTACAGTCCAGGCGTGTATAGATTTGTATCTGGCGTTTTCTTTTCAATGGCTCTATTAACCATGTTCCTTAATCTATATCTGTCCATAAAGCTCGAAAAATAATTGTGTAATTAGATATAATGCATTTGGACGTCAATTGCCTATTTCGGTATCAGGCTAACATGTAATATAAGAAATTTAATTTTGACAAAATTTTCTATAGAAATTTAACTTTGACAAAATTTTGTATAGAAATAAAATTTTGACAAAATTTTCTATACAAATAATAATTTTGACAAAATTTTTCATTTGAAATAAGATTTTGACAAAATTTAAATTTTGACCAAATGTTCTATAGAAATACAATTTTGACAAAATTTTCTACAGAAATAAAATTTTGACAAAATTTTCTATAGAAATAAAAATTTTGACAAAATTTTCTATTGAAATAAGATTTTGACAAAATTTTCTGTAGAAATAAAATGTTGACAAAAAATTCTATACAACTAAAATTTTGACAAAAATTTCTATAGAAATAAAATTATGAGAAGATTTACTAAAGATAAAATTTTGATAAAATTTTCTATAGAAATAAAATTTTCACAAAATTTTCTATAGAAATAAAATTTTGATAAAATTTTCTATAGAAATAAAATTTTGACAAAATTTTCTATAGAAGTAAAATTTTGACAAAACTTCTATAGAAATAAAATTTTGACAAAATTTTCGATAGAAATTTAATTTTGACAAAATTTTCGATAGAAATTTAATTTTGACAAAATTGTCTATAGCAATAAAATTTAAAAAAAATGTTCTATAAAAATAAAATTTTGACAAAATTTTCTATTGAAATAAAATTTTTGGCAAAACTTTCTATAGAAATAAGATTTTGACAAATTTTTCCATAGGAATAAAATTTTACACAATTTTCTATAGAAATAAAATTTTGACAAAATTTTCTATAGAATTAAAATTTTTGGCAAAACTTTCTATAGAAATAAAATTTTGACAATATTTTTTATAGAAATAAAATTTTGACAAAATTTCCTATAGAAATAAAATTTTGAAAAAATTTTCTATAGAAATAAAATTTTTACAAAATTTTCTATAAAAATAAACTTTTGAAAAAATTTTCTATAGAAATAAAATTTTGACAAAATTTGTACACAAAATTTTCTATAGATATTTAATTTTGACAAAATTTTCTATAGAAATTTAATTTTGACAAAATTTTCTATAGAAATTTAATTTTGACAAAATTGTGTATAGCAATAAAATTTTAAATAAATTCTCTATAAAATTAAATTTTGGTAAAATTTGCTAAAGAAATCAAATTTTGACAACATTTTCTATCGAAATAAAATAGTGAGAAAATTTACTAAAGAAATAAAATTTTGACAAAATTTTCTATAGAAATAAAATTTTGACAAAATTTTCTATAGAAATAAAATGTTGACAAAATTTTCTATAGAAATAACATTTTGACAAAATTTTCTATAGAAATAAAATTTGGACAACATTTTCTATAGAAATACAATTTTGACAAAATTCTCTATAAAATTAAATTTTGACAAAATTTACTAAAGAAATAAAATTTTTTCTATAGAAATAAAATTTAGACAAAATTTTCTTAAAAATAATATTTTGACAAAATTTTCTATAGAAATGAAATTTTAACAAAATTTTCTATAGAAATAAAATTTTGACAAAATTCTCTATAGAAATAAAATTTTGACAAAATTTTCTATAGAAGTAAAATTTTGACAAAATTTTCTATAGAAGTAAAATGTTGACAAAATTTTCTATAGAAATAAAATTTTGACAAAATTTTCTATAGAAATAAAATTTTGACAAAATTTTCTATGGAAATAAAATTTTTAAAAATTTTGTATAGAAATAAAATTTAGTCCAAGCCCATTTTCCGATATGTTGTGCATTCTTTTTCCCGATATGTTCAGCTCACGAGCAAATTTTCTACCACTGCGGCATGGATTTATATCAATTCTTGCCATTTTTGGTGTTGTTACCGCTTTTTCGTCCACTTTTTGGACGCTATGCAATACTGCCGGTATCACAGCAATGAGCAATGGTACGAGAAGCAAAATATTTGTTCACATTTAAATACCGGAGGGCACAAAAAGATATACGAATAACTTTGTTTCTAAATGCATTAGACCTAAACGTTTTTGTAAGCTTGTAAACTTTGAAATAAACTGCCATTAGAATAAATCTGTCAGCAGTCAGACGAGTAGTTTAGATATGAGACAGCAACCTAAAGTTGGTTGCAACAATTTTAAATGTATACCCACGTTTAGCTTATATACAGACATACTTGGAATAAAGACAGATCCATTGGGTTAGGGAAATTTTCATAAAAATTTTTACAAATAAAAATCAAAAGTTAATTTTTTTCTGTGTTGAAACTTAGGGAAAAATACATAACTCCTCTATTGACATTCCTAACACATTTTCAGGTTGTATTTTGATGATTTCATTTTTATTCATAAATATTTTGAATGTCATTTTGACGTCATCAGTAGCGATGTTGATATCCAATACCACAGACATTAGTCAGTGAGAATATAAAGTTTCTCCATGATATCAGACGGGAATAGTTTACCAAAGAAATAATGCAAGGTTCCAAACAAATTTCCTCTGCACCGTTTAATGCACTTGATTTTTTTTATTTCTTATTTTCGAAATAATGTCGGAGTCCCTTGCCGGACTACCGAATATTGCTGATCGTGCAAATTCATTTATGCACTTCGATGTCTCAGCAGCAAGTGTTCCATGTTTTGTTTGTTTATTCGACTGTTGGCGTGATTTTAGCACGTGGCCCTAGCTACTGACTAACTGTGCCATTATTTTCTCAAATGCATTCGCCATCGAGTTGGATTTGTTTTGTTTAAGCTTTCCTCGAATTAAATTCACAAAAGGTTTTTTAATCATGTTTTGATTATGTTCCAAACAATAAAATATGAATCAGACAACTGAATGGATATTGCTGGCTATCGTCGCATACATGGGATAACCAACGTCCCTATAGAATGACAAAAATTTGAGTTTGCTAATGATTATCGTTTGTGTTTTTTTTTAATTTTTGTTTTGAAAGGAAATAACGCCAATAAACCTTTAATGCAATATAAAGGAGAGGAATTATGAAGAAGGGTAGTAGTTGATTTTTGACGACACAATCTAGAAGTTGACTTTTTGTCATCTTAGAATTTAACCAATTTTAAATAGACACAAATCCACTTTTATGTTACACCCAAAGAAATTAATTAGCAGAAAAATTTGCTATTTTTTTAAACTCTACTAAAACATGTTTTTAGTTTGCTGAAACAAGCAATTATTGGGGGCTATCATAACACAATAAAAAAAATTAAGAATATGTTTTATACATATGTACTCAAAAAATATTTTCTCAAATTAAGGCTTAACAGTCAATCAGTCGAAGTCCTGTCACAGCACGGTCCTCGTGGCGCTTGACCTATCGAAGGCATTCGATACGGTCAACCATGCCACACTATTCGAGGACATCGAGAATACGTCCCTACCGGCAGGAACCAAGCGTTGGGTTCTGAATTATCTGTGCGGACGGCAGTCGTACGTGGAATTCAGGGACAAGAAGTCAAAACACCGTAGAGATAAACAGGGAGTTCCCCATGGTGCACTGAAAAAAATATTTACGTGATATTAAAGATTACGCAACCTAAATTTTAGGATGCGAAATTTACAAACTATTAAAGACAAATTTCTTTAAAACAATGAAATTTTATTAAAATAAAGTTTATAATCTTTGCTTCAAAAATTATTTTGATTAAATTTAGGACACAAATTTTGTAAATTTGCGTCCCTCCGTTAAAGTCTCATGTCTTTGAACTAAGGCTAAATTTCCTTAAAGTAAAGAAACACATTTTTGATTTAAAGAAATCGTCCTTAAATTAACTGAAATATTGAAACTTTAGATTTAAGATAAAAACGCTTCAAATATAGGCTAAGACTTATTTTGAGGATTTAGCATCTTTGGTTTAAAGTTCTTTTGGGATTAAGAAAACATTTTTTACTTTGAAGTATCCGTTATAATTCGGATTTTAAACTGATATTTGTTTGTACATGATTATATTTATTAATAAACCGCGAAAAGAGAATGCAAATTTGATAAATGAGATATGTATCCTAATTTTAATTTTATTGGTCCTAGATTTAAAGCCACATAGGTCGCAAAAAATTTCTTTATTTAAAGAAGCCGCATCTTTGGCTCGGAATCAATTCTAAAATCCTTAAGGGATGGTCAAAATCGTTGGATCCAAGTAAACTGTTTTTTTAGTGTACCGGCAGGAACCAAGCGTTGGGTTCTGAATTATCTGTGCGGACGCCAGTCGTACGTGGAATTCAGGGACAAGAAGTTAAAACCCCGTAGAGTTAAACAGGCAGTTCCCCAGGGTGGGGTGATAAATAAATGAGATATGTATCCTAATTTTAATTTTATTGGTCCTAGATTTAAAGCCACAAAGGTCGCAAAAAATTTCTTTACTTTAAAGAAGCCGCATCTTTGGCTCGGAATCAATACTAAAATCCTTAAGGGATGGTCAAAATCGTTGGATCCAAGTAAACTGTTTTTTAGTGTACCGGCAGGAACCAAGCGTTGGGTTCTGAATTATCTGTGCGGACGCCAGTCGTACGTGGAATTCAGGGACAAGAAGTTAAAACCCCGTAGAGTTAAACAGACAGTCCGACACAGTTTAATCTCTACATGTCTTCGATTCCACCCACTCCTGATGGCGTCAGATTGTATCATATGCGGACGATTATACAATCATGGCATCCGGGTCCATTGTTGATGACATATGCGATCGATTGAACGTCTACCTCGCTGATCGTACCAGAAATTTGAGGATATCTCCCACCAAATCCTCAGCCACACTATTTACTACACCCAGAGAAGGAATATCATCACCTCAAACATGTTTTAAGAGCAAAATGTTATTTTTGGGTGGTGACCATGTAACATGGTTTTCGCAACCATGTTATTTTTGCGGAAATCATGTATCTGATTTCGGCAAGCAGGTTATATTTGACGAGAAAATAACATTTTAGTGGCAAAAATGTTACATGGTCACCATACAAAAATAACATTTTGCTTTTGAAACATGTTTGAGGTGATCATATTCCTTCTCTGCGTGTGCATGGACGGCGGAAGTACGCAGGCAGTTGAATGTCAGAGTTGACGACGAAATAATTCCGACCACAAATTACCCCAAGATTTTCGGGGTCACAGCCTCTTTATGTCGACCGCCCATGCCACTGCAATTTGTGATAAGCTCCGCGGTAGAAACAAGGTCCTCAAGTCGGAGACCAAGATCATCCCAGTGCGTCGACACAATTACATGTTGTCAAAGCAATACTTCTAGGGTTGCTATCGAAGCAGTCATCCAAATCACCATATTGTGGATAGACAACCTCCACCCAGGAATGTAAGGGTTGATCTTCACCTTCTAGAGCGCGAGATCCAGCGTTATAAAAGAGATCCTCTAGATCAGGCAGCATACCAGACAGGTTTGAACAGGATTCATGAGTATACTGTAGCTGAAGCGGTGAGAATCTACAAGGTTAATCCTGTTGTCGGAGTCCGACCCATAGCACCGGAGGAGAAAGACTTCCTACGGCAGACCAGGATAGTTTTGGTCCAACTAACATAAGATCAGGCAAGTGCAGCCAACTCAATTCCTACTTATCAGTGATTGATATCAGCGTAGTTGACGTATGTCCCACCTGTAATCAAGGGCCACATGACACTCGTCACATTTTCGCTTGCCCAGCTAAGCATACCCGTCTCGCCACCAGATCACTCTGGACACACCCCATCCTTGACGCAGAGTTTCTTGATCTGGCTACTAGTTGAACTACATAAGCATAGAACAAAATGGATGAAACTACATTAAAAACTGTTTTATAGGAAGAATAAACTCGTACGAAAATTGAACTTAAATGTACTTTACATTTTAAGAGTCTCATGCTCCGCAAAGCGTTGTTAAAACTAGAAAAAAATTTAAGGCCCTGTTATAATTATACGGTGACGGGTGTATAATAAGTTTGTCATTACGTTTGTTACACATTGAAATATAGATTTACGACTATATAAAGTATATATATTCTTGATCAGGGAGAAATTCTAAGACGATATAAGCATGTCCGTCTGTCTGTCTCTTGTAATCATGCTACAGCCTTCAATAATGGCGCTATCGTCCTGAAATCTGGAAATCTTTTGTTTGCAGGCAGGTCAAGTTCGAAGATGGACTATATCGGTCCAAGTTTTGATACAGCCCCATATAAACCGACCTCCCGATTTGGGGTCTTGGGCTTATAAAAACTGTAGTTTTTATCCCATTTGCCTGAAATTGGAAATCTAGAGGTATTTTGGGACCATAAAGAGGTGTGCCGAAAATGGGGTGTATCGGTCCATGTTTTGATATAGCCCCCATATAGACCGATCTCCCGATTTTACTTCTTGGGCGTCTAGAAAGTGTATTTTCTATCCGATTTGCCGGAAATTGGAAATCTAGAGATATTCTAGGACCATAAAGAGGTGTGCCGAAAATGGGGTGTATCGGTCCATGTTTTGATATAGCCCCCATAAAGACCGATCTCCCGATTTTACTTCTTGGGCTTCTAGAATCCGTAGTTTTAATCCAATTTACCTGAAATTTGAAATCTAGAGGTACTCTAGGACCCTAAAGACGTGTGCCGAAAATGGTGAGTACCGGTCCATGTTTTGATATAGCCCCCATATAGACCGATCACCCGATTATACTTCTTGGGCTTCTAAAATCCGTAGTTTTTACCCAATTTGCCGGAAATTGGAAATGTAGAGGTGTGTATCGGTCCATGTTTTGATATAGCCCCCATATAGACCGATCTCCCGATTTTAGTTCTTGGGCGTCTAGAAAGTGTATTTTCTATCCGATTTGCCGGAAATTGGAAATCTAGAGATATTCTAGGACCATAAAGAGGTGTGCCGAAAATGGGGTGTATCGGTCCATGTTTTGATATAGCCCCCATATAGACCGATCTCCCGATTTTACTTCTTGGGCTTCTAGAATCCGTAGTTTTAATCCAATTTACCTGAAATTTGAAATCTAGAGGTATTCTAGGACCATAAAGAGGTGTGCCGAAAATGGGGTGTATAGGTCCATGTTTTGATATATGGACCGATCTCCCGATTTTACTTCTTGGGCTTCTAGAATCCGTAGTTTTAATCAAATTTATTGAACTTTGAAATCTATAGGTATTCTAGGACCCTAAAGACGTGTGCCGAAAGTGGTGAGTATCGGTCAATATTTTGATATAGCCACCATATAGACCGATCTCCCGATTTTATTTCTTGGTCTTCTACAATCCGTAATTTTTACCCAATTTGCCTCAAATCGGAAATCTAGAGGTATTCTAGAACCTTAAGGAGGTGTGCCGAAAATGGTGAGTATCGTTCCATGTTTTGATATACCCCCATATAGACCGATCTCCCGATTTTACTTCTTGGGCTTCTAGAATCCGTAGTTTTTACCCAATTTGCTGAAATTTGAAATCTAGAGGTATTCTAGGACCATAAAGACGTGTGCCGAAAATGGTGAGTACCGGTCCATATTTTGATATAGCCACCATATAGACCGATCTCCCGATTTTACTTCTTGGGCTTCTAGAATCCGTAGTTTTTATGGAATTTGCCTGAAATTGGAACTGTAGAGGTATTCTAGGACCATAAAGGGGTGTGCCGAATATATTGAGTATCGGTACAGTTTTTGATATAGCCCCCTTATAAACCGGCCCTCCGATTTGGGGTCTAGGTTCTAGAACTACAATTAAATGTGCTGAATACTGTATGTATCTTTCCATGTTTTGGTATAGCCCCCATTACACCGAACTCCCGATTTAACTCATAGGGTTTCTAGAAATTGTAGTTTTTATCCGATTTGCCACAAATTGAAAATATACAAGCATTTTAGACCCATAACAAAGTGTAACATATCAGCCAACCTGTTATATGATTTAGTTTTATCGGTCCATTTGGTAAGGCCTCCATATAGACCGATTTCACTTATTGAGGGTATAGAAGGCGCACTGATCATGAAAATTGCTTGAAACTGAATGCAAAATTTCCAGATTTCTCGTAGTCATTTAAATAATTGGGATGAAAATCCACAGATTATAGATTTCAAATCAAGGCGTTATTTCATCATTTTCTTGCACATACAAGAGATGTTTATGATTCCTCTAAAACTCAAATAAAAAATGGTTCTTATAAATTCAGAATCTGATCTAGTCTTCATAGGTAAAATCTTTATATTTATCTGTGGGAAGCGTACTGGTTGAACTGATCTGCTTGGGAAAATACACGCAAAGAAAAAAAAAACGTTTGGAAAACGTGTACCCGAAACGTTTTTCTTTTGTTAGAGTTTTTTGAATTGCTTCGAAAAGTATACACCAAAAAAAAAATCGTTTGTTACAAAATTTTTATTTTTTTCAATAAGAAAAGTTATTTTTGAACCAACAACACAGCCCATTTCGTTTATATCAAACGCTGTTCTTTTCTGACTTTAGGTCTTTAATAAGACACATTTTACAGTTCATAGTAAAAATTTAATATAGCAGAATGTAATGTTGAACCTTTTTTCGAAATCTTCCGACCATATCTGGAATATATGTAAAAACAAAAAAAAACTTTGGTCGAAGCAGGGATCGAACCCACGACCTTTGGCATGCAAGTCGGACGTAGCAACCACTGTTCCACGGTGCCCAACTAAATGTATTTTTCTGTTAAATAAACTTTGTTTAATCGGCTCGTGGGCGCCGCATGCTATGCTATATAAATATAACTTATATGGGTAATTGTCTATTGATGACAATAACGGCTACATAGCTCAGTGGATAGTGTGTTGGCTTACAAATTGCATGGTCCGCGGTTCCATTCTCCGTCCAGGCGAAAGGTAAAAAAAAAATTATAAAATCGTATAATTTCTTCTACATTGTTTGTGTTACAGAAAAAGGTGCTAAGAAATAAAAAACTTCGTGGAAGTGAGAAAGATGTGAGGGAAAATGCAATTAGCCAGAAAAAATTTTTTTGGAGTTAGTCTTTATGAAATTGTTTTTACATCCTGGAAAAGAATAAACGTTTATCACAAAAAGTATATACTTTTCTTCCAAATACACTTCCTTTCAACGAAAAGCAAATGAGAAACGAACTTTGTTTGTCTAAAATTCCGTTTGGGAGGAAAGAATTATTTTTGCGTGTATCTGTCATCAAACTCGCTGAAATTTTTAAAGAAAACTATTATGGTGGTGGGTATTTAAGATTCGGCCCGGCCGAACTTAGTACTATATATACTTGTTTTTATTTGCAGTTCACTATGTAACACCCTCCCATAGAAGAAAAAATTAACTAAAAGAAAAGAAGAAAATCATTGGCGCCAAATCATGATTTTTCATTTGCTTTAGTTCATATTTAACTTATGTGTACGGTCATTAAACTTTATATCAACGTTTAGTTCATAAAATTTTTGAGACATACGAAAATTTCATTGGACTTTAGAAAATTTTGCAAAAAATACTCAAATTTAACTACAAACAAATTTTTTTTTTGCAATAAAAATAAGCTAAATTAAGCATTAGTTTAAATACGGATTTTTTTTCTGTGTAAAGTGTAGGTTGCCTATAATATTTCATATTAGGTTAATATTTTTTTTCAGTGTGATCTTCTAATAGTTACCATCGTAATACTCGATTAGAATAGTAAACTTTAGCACCATTGCCAACAATATAGGAACCTGCTTGCATACGAAGTTATTCAAATTTAATTTGAAAATCTTATCCCCAATGATGTATACAATTAAAATATACAAAAGCAAGAGGTGCTGCCAAAACAAAGGGATATCCCACACAATTGAAGAATATGAAACTATTGTCCTCGTTATATAAAAATAGGCTTTTATAAAACGCGTATACAAATTATTGAATTACGCATTATTTAGAAAAATACCAATAGAGAAGAGAGACTATTTACATATCCAATAACTGATCCGTTCAAACTAGAATCCTTTTCCATTTCATTCAAAAAAAAAAAAAAATAGATGAATATCTATGCTGTCACTTGATGGATGTATCAATATGAATAAATGAGATTCAATATGATCAAGAATTTACCCTCTTTAGTAAACGAGCATATGAATGAATCCCTTTTTGAATCAAATCTCAAAGTATCGTCCAAAAAAAAAAATATTCTATAAAAAATTTATAAGAAAAAAAATATGGATATTAACAAAAGAAGTCTCTATAATTTCAAATGGCAAACGAAGAAACAAAAGATAACAATGACGAGAATGCGGGTAACCGCTTGTTATCCGATACAAGGATAACCAACAAAACACAAACAGGACGACATCTTCATCTTCTGGCATCACAAGCAATGTTGCAAATGTTTTATCCATCATACATACATGGTAACAAAATTGTTGCTGATAAGAAATCTTCAATGATCATATGTGAACTAATCGGTAATGCGGTTGGTTACGTGAGTAATAAATACCTATAGTATTTAGTAAGCCAGCATCCTTTGGCCACACACAAGTATTGAGAACTCTTTTACAAAGCTAAAATATCCTTTTGTCAGTTATGGCATTTGTGTGTGTGTCTGTATCTCCCTTAAAATTCTTATCCTGATCATAAAAATTCGATTTGTGTTATTTGAACGTGCCTTTGACAATGGATTTTGGATACTTCTTTTGACCGTCAAACAAAGTTGCTATTAAAAATTTTGTTTCACTTTTCTCTCTCTCTCTGTCCTGTTCTACCTCCCTCACATCCTAATTTTGATCTGGTATTGATATTTGGTTATACTACTGTTAAAGCACGTTCTTTTCATTGAAATTCTATTCGGGGAAATCATTTCTATTTTCGTTGCGAATTTGTACATTTTTGTATGGGCCTTTTTGAATAAATTATATGAAGGACTCGGTCAAAGATTTTCATTGAATGGTGCGAATGATAAGACATTTGATAAACTTTAATTTTAAAATTTTACATTTCAAAAGAATTTGTTGCAGATGTTGGTTTATAGCAGAAGATATATTGGCAAAATGAACTGAAAGTTGGAGAATATTTTGATAAATATTTACTTAATACTAAATAGGTCTAGTATTCTATGAATTTCTTTCGAAAATATTGAAATAAGTTAACGTAAAAACAAGTAAGGAAAGTCTAAAGTCGGGCGGGGCCGACTATATTATACCCTGCACCACTTTGTAGATCTAAATTTTCGATACCATATCACATCCGTCAAATGTGTTGGGGGCTATATATAAAGGTTTGTCCCAAATACATACATTTAAATATCACTCGATCCGGACAGAATTTGATAGACTTTAAGGAAACTTCCCAAAAGTTTATTTATGATTTATCGCTCGATATATATGTATTAGAAGTTTAGGAAAATTAGAGTCATTTTTACAACTTTTCCACTAAGCAGTGGCGATTTTACAAGGAAAATGTTGGTATTTTGACCATTTTTGTCGAAATCAGAAAAACATATATATGGGAGCTATATCTAAATCTGAACCGATGTCAACCAAATTTGGCACACATAGCTACAATGCCAATTCTACTCCCTGTGCAAAATTTCAACTACACGGATGAAAAAGACTGTTTTTCATATGTTTGGCTATAAACATTATATGTTTGGAACACAAATTTTTAAACACAATATTTTTGAGTGCAAGCATATAATGTTCATAAACTAGCATAACATGTTTGGGACATATATGTTAATATGTTAGAACATATTATGTTTGGGACATAAAATGTTTGTAAATATAATATGCTTGGATGCAAACATATATTAATTTAGAAATAGCTTATAAACATATATGTGTTTAGTAGCTTGGAGCGCTATTTAACAGGGAGCGATATTGAATTAAGTTGGTGGTTGTTGCTTGTTATTACAAAATTAACATTTTATTTTTCCTTGGGCAATTGATCAGCTACTTCTTTGATCCTTACAAACTGTGTGGTCCGCTGTTCGAATCCCCGTCCGGCAAAAGGTAAAATTAAAATAAAAAAATCATAAAATTGAATAATTTCTTCTACAATGTTTGTATTACAGAAAAAGGTGCTAAGAACTAAAAAATCTCGTGGAAGGGAGAAAGATGTCGGGGAATATACAATTGGGCAGAAACAAAATTTTGAGCATTCAGGTCGAAAACCTATGTTGTTAGCACCTATATTACCTGTTTATTTTCATAATTCATTATGATTGTAAATATATAAATAAATAAATAAAATTTTGAGCACAATATTGTTTGGGAGAATTTTTTTAAGCAGATAATATTTTTGGGTGCAAAATGCTTCCAAACATATTATATGTTCACATAATAACATATTGTTTTTTGGAAGACAACATTATTGAATTTGGATGCAAAAATACAAAATGTTTGGAACTTCGACTACCCAAACATATATTGTTTAGACCAATATGCTTTCAAACATATTATATATTGGAAGAGATCAAACATATAAATGTTTGGGCAATACCCAAAAATGTATATGCTTGAAGCAAAATATGTTTGGGAGTATATGTTACAGAAGCTATTTTTTGTGAGCGTGTAAATCGGAGTTAAAAATTGGCCTTTGTGGTCATATGAGTTTAAATCGGGCGGAAGCTATATATGGGAGCTATATCTAAATCTGAACCGATTTCAACCAAATTTGGCACGCATAGCTACAATGCTAATTATACTCCCTGTACAAAATTTCAACTAAATCGGAGCAAAAAATTGGCCTCTGTGGTCATTTGATAATAAATCGGGCGAAAGCTATATATGGGAGCTATATCTAAATCTGAACCGATTTCAACCAAATTTGGCACACATAGCTACAATGCTAATTTTACTCCCTGTGCAAAATTTCAACTAAATCGGAGAAAAAAATTGGCCTCTGTGGGCAAATGAGTGTAAATCGGGCGAAAGATATATATGGGAGCTATATCTAAATCTGAATCGATTTGGCTGATATTTTGCAAGTTTTTCGAGACTCATAAAATATTCGGATGTATGGAATATGAGGAAGATCGGTTGATATACACGCCAATTATGACCAGATCGGTGAAAAATATATATGGCAGCTATATCTAAATCTGAACCGATTTTTTCCAAAATCAATAGGGATCGTCTTTGAGCCGAAACAGGACCTTATACCAAATTTTGGGACAATAGGACTAAAACTGCGAGCTGTACTTTGCACACAAAAATACATCAACAGACAGACAGACAGACGGACAGACAGACAGACAGACAGACAGACGGACATCGCTAAATCGACTCAGAATTTAATTCTAAGCCGATCCGTATACTAAAAGGTTGGTCTATGATTACTCCTTCTTGGCATTACATACAAATGCACAAACTTATTATACCCTGTACCACAGTAGTGGTGAAGGGTATAAATATGGGAAATGTTTAAATCTGAAGCAATTTTAAGGAAACTTCGAAAAAGTTTATTTATGATTTATCGCTCGATATATATGTATTAGAAGTTTAGGAAAATTAGAGTCTTTTTTACAACTTTTCCACTAAGCAGTGGCGATTTTACAAGGAAAATGTTGGTATTTTGACAATTTTTGTCGAAATCAGAAAAACATATATATGGGAGATATATCTAAATCTGAACCGATTTCAACCAAATTTGGCACGCATAGCTACAATGTTAATTCTACTCCCTGTGCAAAATTTCAACTAAATCGGACCAAAAAATTGGCCTCTGTGGCCATATGAGTGTAAATCGGGCGAAAGCTATATATGGGAGCTATATCTAAATCTGAACTGATTTCAACAAAATTTAGCACGCACAGCTACAATGATAATTCTACGCCCTCTGCAAAATTTCAACCAAATTGGGGTAAAACTCTGGCTTCTGGGACCGTTTTAGTCCATATCGGGCGAAGGATATAAATGGGAGCTATATCTAAATCTGAACCGATTTCAATAAAATTTGGCACACTTGACTATAGTACTAATTGTTCTTTTTGTGCAAAATTTTAAGTAAATTAGGGTAAAACTCTGGCCTCTGTGACCATATAAGTCCATATCGGGCGAAATATATATATGGGAGCTATATCTAAATCTGAACCGATTTCTTCCAAAATCAATAGGGATCTATTCTGAGCCAAAACATATACTTGTGCCACATTTGAAGTCGATTGGACTAAAACTGCGACCTAGACTTTGATTACAAAAATGTGTTCACGGACAGACGGACAGACGGACATCGCTATATCGACTCAGGAGCCCACCCTTAGCATTTTTGCCAAAGACACCATGTGTCTATCTCGTCTCCTTCTGGGTGTTACAAACATATGCACTAACTTATAATACCCTGTTCCACAGTGTGGAGCAGGGTATAATAAAATTTGGAAAAACTTTTCTAGAGAAATAATATGTTTACAAAATTTTCTATAGAAATACAATTTTGACAACATTTCCCTAGAAATAAAATGTTGACAAAATTTTCTATAGAAATAAAATTTTGACACACTTTTCTAGAGAAATACAATTTTGACAAAATTTTCTAGAGAAATAAAATTTTGACGAAATTTTCTATAGAAATAAAATGTTTACACACTTTTCTACAGAAATAAAATTTTGAGAATACTTTCTATAGAAATAAAATTTTGACAAAATTTTTTATAAAAATAAAATTTTGACAAAATTTTCTATACATACACAATTTTGCAAAAATTTTCAATAGAAATAAAATTTTGCAAAATTTTCTATAGAAATAAAATTTTGACAAAATTTTCTAGAGGAATAAAATTTTGACGAAATTTTCTATAGAAATAAAATGTTTACACACTTTTCTACAGAAATAAAATTTTGACAATATTTTCTATAGAAATAAAATTTTGACAACATTTTCTATAAAGATAAAATTTTGATAACATTTTTATAGAAATAAAAATTTGACAAAAATTTCTATAAAAATAACATTTTGAAAAACTTTTCAATTGATATAATATATTGATAAAATTTTCTATAGAAATAAAATTTTGGCAAAATTTTCTATAGAAATAAAATTTTGACAAAATTTTGTATAGAAATAAAATTTTGACAAAATGTTCTATAAAAATAAAATTTTGACAAAATTTTCTATAAAAATAAAATTTTGACAAAATTTTCTATACATATAAAATTTAGCAAAAATTTTCTATAGAAATAAAATTTTGACAAAAGTTTCTAGAGAAATAAAATTTTGAGAAAATTTGTTATAGATATAAAATGTTGTTATAGATATAAAATGTTGACAAAATTTTTTGAGAAATAAAATTTTGACAAAAATTTCCTATAGAAATAAAATTTTGACAAAAGTTTCTATAAAGATAAAATTTTGATAACATTTTTGTAGAAATAAAAATTTGACAAAATTTTCTATAAAAATAAAATTTGGAAAAACTTTTCTTTAGAAATAATATCTTAACAAAATTTTCTATAGAAATAATATGTTGACAAAATTTTTTATAGAAATAAAATTTTGACAAAATTTTCTATAGATTTTTTTTTTGTTTGGTAGTTTTTTGTTAAAATTTTCTACAAATTGTGGTAATTTAGTTTGGGCTCGCTTGGCAACCGTCACAGTGGTCTCAAATCGCGTTTTTGGAAATAACACTATAACTTTTAAATGGATAAAGATTTAGCAGCTAAATCTCCAATTATGAACCCATTTCCATTTTTTTTCTTTTCTACAGAGAACTAAAAATTCGCGAGATATAGATCTTACAATTTATTTATTAATGCAAAATTTAAAAAAGTGGTGTAAGTATTTTGAACCTATAAGGGCCATGTTTAGGCGGATTTTTATTTTCGTTTTTCCACTATTTGAAATTTCAAAAAATACCGACTTTTGATCAATTCTTTCTAAAAATGAACCTAGATTCTTTCTGCCGTAACATTTTTTTCTAGAATTCTCCCAATATTTTTTTCTTGCTTTTTATAAAACACTAACCAAGGATACGTTTTAAGCTTTAAGTTTGGTCAAGTAGTATATGAGTTCTATCATCCACAAAAACGGCAATTTTTAAAAGATTTTTTTATTTTTTAAATCAGGATCTTGTATGTACAAATCTTATATATGGAGGTTTGGAAGCCACCGTGGTGCAATGGTTAGCATGCTTGCATACACAAGGTCGTGGGTTCAATTCCTGCTTCGACCGAACACCAAAAAGTTTTTCAGCGGTAGATTATCCCACCTCAGTAATGCTGGTGACATTTCTGAGGGTTTCAAAGCTTCTCTAAGTGGTTTCACTGCAATGTGGAACGCCGTTCGGACTCGGCTATAAAAAGGAGGTCCCTTGTCATTGAGCTTAACATGGAATCGGGCAGCACTCAGTGATTAGAGAGAAGTTCACCAATGTGGTATCACAATTGACTGAATAGTCTAAGTGAGCCTGACACATCGGGCTGCCATCTAACCTAACCTATGGAGGTTTCGTATTAAGGACTAGAAATATTTTAGTTTTTCCTTATATTTTCTTTACCGCATTTCGATAGGGATTTACGATTTACCTTTACTTTATGTTGCGAGATTTTCTTTAAGACCTTTTTTCCAAATATCCCAATCCAAAAATAAATCAAACTCCACTTATTAGGATCACCATCATCCCTTGTTGAATTCAACTTCCCATACAATAATATTTTAATTATCAATAGATTGCTTCCGACCCTAAGCGTTTGCTCATATATAAATGATGCAACCAATCACAGAGGTGAACCACTCTACTTAAGGCTAATCTCCAAACACTTTCACTATGTACTCGTATGAGGTTATAAATAGAGCACTCGAATCTATATCCACCTACATAATATGGGGAGCAATTGCAGCAATAGAAAAATCTGTCATAGAGCCCATCAATAGATATTTCCCTTCGTACTCTAAGAACATAAGCACATACCGGCAATTAACATTCCCTTCATGCCTCATTTATTGGGCCGTTACGCTGAGATCCTATTACACGGAAGTTATGTTTTTTTTTTTTCTTTTTTGGGTTGTGTTCCTCCTATTCATTTATGAATCCCAAGCTAGACGTAGTGACGTCCAAATAATCATCCAAGTTAGTCACTACATTTGA